>NW_007005248.1:0-763 GCF_000164805.1 Carlito syrichta
AATAGCTGAGGAATCTATTTTCAGAAGGGCACAAAACATAGTGAGACAATTGTTATAGAAGTCTGCATAAATGGTAACACATATGACGCAGTTATGAAAGGAATGATAAGGCTGTCAGCTGTGGTAACTTGGAGACAGGAATAAATGTATATAATAACATTTAAAAATTGAGTGATAAGATTTCCAGGCAGAATGATGCCATATATAGCTCTTACCAGCTGCATACAATATGATAGTAGAAGAAAGAGAAACATTATGAGAGAATAGAAAAGATTTCAAGCAAATTTAGAAGAAATGGAGAGAACTCAGTATACCATATGCTGGAAAAATAAAACTTTCTCTTTCTTGTCTCCAGTCATTTTCAACAACAACAACAACAGCAACAACAATAACAACAGCAACAAAGATTTCTTAAGGTAAAATGCAATTAGAGGCAAAGACCACATGGAACGCATGAATGTAAGTTCCTTTGTTAGTAACATTGAGAAAAATAAGTGATTTCCCCTACTAGGCAAAAGGACTTCTAGGAAACTTAAGGAAATTGTCGTTCAGAAACAACATATGCCCAGAGAAGGAGTAGTTGTACAGAAAAACAACAAACAGACTTCCTGCAAGATGGCAACAGGGCAGCTTGGTCTGTGAGACTCTCAATGAAAGAGAACACACTTAAAGACTCTAGCTCTCTCCCAGGGGCTGCAGCCCCCATTATCAGCAGCCTGCTCTTCACACAGAGCTCAACTGCAGGCCACCACTCAAACACCAC
>NW_007005249.1:0-610 GCF_000164805.1 Carlito syrichta
CAGACCGGGCGACGCGCGACCCAGATGCCGCCGGGACGGAGGCGGCGCGGGGCGGGGGTTCCCGAGGCTTCCCCTGTCCAGCGGTTGGGAGCCCTCTCCCGAAACCGCGGCGTCTGGCCCCGCCGCCAGGGGACGCACACCCGCGATGCGGGGCCTCCAGGCAACCCTCACCTCGAGGTAGTAGAGGTCCACGGTGGTGATCTGCGAGTCGAGGAAGTCCTCGTAGGTGCTGAACTGCGTGACGATGTTGTCCAAGGCCTTAAGCCCCTCGTCCTGCTCCATCGCGGCCGCCAGGGCTGAGCGTCCCTAGCGACGGAAGCCGTAGGCCGGGTCGGGAGGCCCCGCCCACGCCGTTCCGTCCAATCAGTTGGAAGTCGGGGTTGCGCTTTGGACATTAATCCCGCCCCCGCGGCCCGGGGCTGAGTTTCAGGCTCCCGCCCGATGCCTTGGCAAATGTGGATCACTGGGACAGTTGCAAACTGCAATGCAGAGCTAAAAATGAGGACCTTGCCGATGTTTAGAGACAATATTCTGAAGTAGGTCCCAGTCTCATTCTAAAACTTCCAATCTTACTCTAAAACAACGTATACAAGGCAAAAATATTGAGATG
>NW_007005250.1:0-747 GCF_000164805.1 Carlito syrichta
GTCCCACAGGTGGAGTTCGTGGTGGCCATTAGCATGCCCTGGCACTCCAGCCTTGGTGACAGAGCAGGATTCTGAATCCAAATAATAACAACCACCACCACCACCACCACCACCCCTGCAACCCAGCATGAGGAGTCACCATCTGGGATGGGAGAGGTAAAGAAACTTTCCAACCTGTTGCTCATGGGAGGTTTCAAAGGTATCCAAGGGGAATGCCCATCCCAAGTTTTTAGCCACATGTCCCAGAAAGCTGGTCTCTAACCTCCATTCTCGTGCTCCACAGCAAAGATGTGTGTGAGCTCACAGAACAAACGGTCCTAAGCTAGGGCAGCCGTCAGGCACAGAGTGATCAAAGCAGTCCAGCAACGCCACAGACAGCTTGGGTTCTGGTCACCCAGTCTACAACTTCAGGGGGCGGGAAGGTCCCTTCTTTTCCTGAATGCTCCATCATTCTGCATCCACACAGACGTCTCCCTAGGGAGTACTGGACACCTGTATTGACGTTGTGGGAGGCGTTTTTTGTTGCCAGAGTCTCCATCCACTGGGCTGGGGCACAGCAGCATGATCTGGCTCCTGGGCCCTCGACTTGTGGGACTTAAGTGGTACTCCTGCCTTGGCCCCTGAGCAGCTGGGACTCTGGGTGCCACCATGCCTGACTAGATTTTGGGGACTTCTCACCGAGATTAGGCCTGGCCATGTCGCCCAGGCTGGTCTTCCACCCCTGGGCTCAAGTATCCTACCACCTTA
>NW_007005251.1:0-745 GCF_000164805.1 Carlito syrichta
CATAATGGTTTATGCTATCCCTCTCTGCTGTATTCCCAATGCCACTAGCCAAGACCAAATAGTGCTACATTAACTCAACTGATTAAGCTCTACTCCCTACTTTTTTTGCTATAGTATTTCATCACATAATCCATCCTTTTCTTGATTCATAAAAACTCAAATTTGATCACATCGCCTCTTCCATGGCTCTGCATCACATAGAGGATAAATACGAAATTTTCCAATGAAAAGATCTTTACAATCTGTCATCAGGCTACCTTTTCTAGGGTTATTGTTGGCCACTGTTCTCTTCCACTTTCCTGGATAGTTTAATTCCTAGCTGCTATGAATTAAGTCCAGGACACATTTTTCACACTGCTCTATCACATTTTTGTGCAAGAATAGCAGCCTGTGCTCAGATGCGCAGGTCCAGTCTCTGCTGATCAGGGTCTGAGTTGAGGGGAGACAATGAGAAAAAAAGAGACAGAGAAACAGCAGGATTGGGAAGGTTCTCTCCCAGGTAGCTGAGAGAGAGAAAGAGAAAGAGAGAGAACTTTTCAGTTTTACCCCACGCCTCTTGTATAGGACAAATTTCTCACAAAGGAAGGCAAAACCATACAGGCAGGATATGTTAATATCTGAGTTAAATCACACGAGCAGAGTAAGTATCAATGACTAAACTATGCATATCTTAACATCTATGCTAAGCAAGGCAATCATTTAGGATGAGCAGGTTCCGGGCCAGACTTGGCACCCCTTGGCTATC
>NW_007005252.1:0-730 GCF_000164805.1 Carlito syrichta
GGGCTACCACACTGACTTAACTAACTGACTTAACTAGCAAGCCAACTGACTTAACTAGTTGACTTAACTAGTTAGCTACCTTACTACGCAGCTGTCTTAACTAGCAGATTTAACTAGCCAACTACCTAGCTAGCTATCATATAGTTAGCTGACTTAACTAGCTGACTTAACTAGCTAGTTAGCTGACATATCTAGTTGACTTAACTAGCTAGCTTCCTAGCTAGCCAGCTGACTTAACTAGCTGAAATATCTAGTGAGCCAACTCGCTACCCATCTGATGTAACTAGCTTTTTAACCAGCTAGCCAGCTGGCTATACAACTGACTTAACGAGCTGACAACTATCCAGACAGCTTGTTAGCCAGCTGACTAAGCTAGCTGACTTAACAGGTCTCCAGCTGGCTAGCCAGCTGACTTAATTGCCTAGCTACCTAGCTAGCCAGCAGCCTAGCCAGCTGATTTAACTTGCTGACTTAACGAAGAAGCCAGCTGGATAGCCAGCAGTCTTAACTAGCTAGCTCCCTGGCTAGACAGCTGGATAGCCAGCTGACTTAACTAGCTGACATAACTAGATAGTTGGCTAATGAGTTAGCTAACTGCATTAACTAGTTGGTAACAGTAATTAGCTGACTTATCTGTTGGATAACAAGTTAGCTAGTGACTTAATTTGTTTCCTGACAATCGGATGACTAAATAGTTGGCTTACACGGTTGGCTGACTACTCAGTCGAAT
>NW_007005253.1:0-609 GCF_000164805.1 Carlito syrichta
CTAGTCCTCAATCCCAAAAATCCATAAGGCGTCTTATTATGAGGTAACCAAGAATCCGGTTTTTGAAGTAAGAATCTGGGTATTGGGAGTACTCATATAGAGGAAACTGCACTATTTATAAGGAAGAATAAGGAATATGGTTACACGTGTGCTCAATCACAAAAAAATACAGGGTGTCAGCCAAGGGCTAAAAACGAATCAGTGTTTTTGATGCATGAATCTGTGGAAATGGAGTCCTCATATACAGGCAATTATAGGGGCCTTTTGCTAAGAAAGAATAAGGAATCTTTGTTACACGTGTTCTCAATCCTGAAAACCTACAGGGTGCCTTGCTAAGGGTAAACAAGATTCAGAGATTTGAAGCAGGGATGTGGGTAACAGTCCTCATTACAGGAAACTTCGCAGCCTCTTGCTAAGGAAAAATAAGGAATGTGTTTTACACGGATCCTCAATCACAAAATCTACATGGCCTCTTGCTAAGGGCTAAACAAGAATCAGGGTTCAAAGGCAGAATCTGGGGAAGGGAGTCCTCATATACAGGACACTACACGGCCTCTAGCGAAAGAAGAAATAAGGAATCTGTGCTACACGAGTCCTCCATACAAAAAA
>NW_007005254.1:0-859 GCF_000164805.1 Carlito syrichta
CTTGCATTCCGCTACCTCCAGGGCACCTTCCAGACTTCCACCCCAGCGAAATTTTTTCTTTTGGTGCCTTCTTATGGGGCCTCATGTGGCTGGTTCTTTCACACACCTCACCCCGCAACGTCCTCTGCCAGCAGGAAGTAGCCAGATTTATCAACTCCGCCCCTTTATCACTTAACCAAAGAGGTGGGAATGAAAGCCAGCCAGCCACAAGGAACCCGCCCCCTCCAAAGGCTAAGCCTAGATGTGGCCCCCACCTAAAATGGTGCTCCCACCTAAGAAGGCGCCCGGACAAACATGGAGGCTCGGACAAGGCCTTCCGGGTTCTTCTTCCACAACAAAGCCCACCATTCCCACGCCCACGAAAGCCCCTGCCAATCCCCAAATACCTTACCTGCTGACCAATAGGTAATCGACAGGTCGCTTTAAATTTCTATAAAACCTGCCACACCCCTGCCTCCATGCTGCAATCTGATTCTCAGGTTCTGTAGTCACCGTGCTCATCCCCATTAAATCTCTTGGCCTTAAAAGGTGTAGAGTCTCACTGCGCACCACCGTCTTTCAACACTTAAGAAAGTATTGAACACAGAAGAAAATGAAAAAAGAACAACAACGTTCTTCATGAGAATACAGGCAAAAGATTAAAAACACACATGAACCAACTCTAAAACCAAAAGAAAGACAACACACAGGAAGAAAAACAACTCTGTAAGAACATTGTGATAGGGATCAACTCTCACATTTCAATAATTAGTTTGAATGTGAATGGACTAAATGCACCACTGAAAGACATAGAATGGCAAAATGGATAAAATGTCACCAGGCAACAATCTATTGCCTTCAGAGACTCACCTCACTAGAC
>NW_007005255.1:0-783 GCF_000164805.1 Carlito syrichta
AGGGACTTGGACTTAAAAATATTAGTGATCTAGATTTTATCAGATCCATAAACAAAACAATTTTTTTTTTCAATCAGTATTTTTTATTATGGTTTTGTGGGGTACAGTTAAGGGTTAGGTGAACAAAACAATTTTTTTTTTCAATCAGTATTTTTTATTATGGTTTTGTGGGGTACAGTTAAGGGTTAGGTGAACAAAACAATTTTAAAAAGCAGTCATAATATAAAATAGCAACTCCCAGCAACATTTTTCAAGTTATCTTCTTCAGAAGTTGACTTACTTCAGTTTGCCACATTCTTGGAAGCCTCATCAAAATTCTCCACAAGATCTGGAACTTCATCCTCCACCCCCTCCCTCTCCCTCCTTCTTCCCCTCCCCCTCCCCAGTTGGAAGTGGTGCTTTTCCATCCACAGACTGTATGGGCAGAGCTTCAGCCAATCCCCTAGTCAGACTGCACCAAGCTGGTTTAAGATGCCGGATAGCATTTCTGTCAGCTGCTTTGTCTCAGCATGGCTTGTAATCATGGAAGTAATCACTACCAGAGGTGCCTAAACTTAGAGTTGTTAAAGTGGATAACTGTTCCTTGGTTTGTAATCATGTTCACCTCTTCAATACCAGAGATATTGTTTCCCCCTAATTTCTTTAAGGAGAATTGGAGTTTTTTTTAATCATCTGCTATAGCTGCTCTATGAACCACCATTTTCTGTAAGTAGTTCCTTTCCACCAGTGCACACTTGTGCCTGCAGTTTGCCAAGTTTTTCCTGCTTCATGATAGTTTCTTTT
>NW_007005256.1:0-783 GCF_000164805.1 Carlito syrichta
CAAACACAATGATTCGTGTTTATCCCATAGCAAGACGAACTTAAGCTTTTTGGGGATTGAGGATCTGAGTAACACAGATTCCTTATGCTTACTTTGCAATAGACAGTGAAGTTTCCTTTATGTGAGGACTCCTATTACCCAGATTCCTACTTCTAAATCCTGATTCGTGATTACATCTTAGGGAGATGGCCCGTAGTTTTTGGGATTGAGAACTCATATAAGGAAGATTCCTTATACTTCCTTAGCAATATGACGTGTAGTTTCCTGTACATGACTACCTTTATTACCTAGCTTACTGCTTCACTCTGCAGGATGCCGAGACAGTTCCTGGTGACCGGGAATTCCAGTTTTTTGGATATCAAGAGAAAGACGTCCATAATATTCTTTGGGAACTGGAATCCAAGATTTCTGGTTCCCTTTCACAAACCCTCCCCAAAATGTGGAATATTCCAAACCCAAAACCCCAATTCCCACCTGCCCACCCACAAGAATTTTCTGTACTTTGAGGTCACCTGAATCGAGCAATTTTGTACCAATATACCTGTTGATTCTGGGGAATATGATTATGGTCGCAGATGGTCCCAGGAAACAAAAGGATTTCTAGGGCCAAATCCTTGATTACAACTAACAACAGGACCAGAAAATCCTGAGGATATGTAATGACAGATTTAGCATATCCACGGAGCAAGTACCTCTGAAAATGTAGGGACCCAGAAGCCCAGATTGCTGATTAAACCTTATCAAGAGTCCCTGTAGATTCCGGAAAATGAGAACTCCTAGTTC
>NW_007005257.1:0-812 GCF_000164805.1 Carlito syrichta
CCACTCAGGAAGATGTAGCAGAAGATTTGTTTGAGCCCAGCGGGTTGAGGCTGTGTTGAACTAATTGTGTCCCTGCATTCCAGCCTGGGAGACAGAGTAAGACACTCTGATGCAAAAAAAAAAAAAAAATCTCATGTACCCCATAAATTTGTACAAACAAAAAGAAAGAGACCTAAAAGTCTCTTCAGTCTCTTTATTGTTAGTTGTCTTGCATCAATAAATTGATGATTCTTAGGAAAAAAATTTATTTTTATTTTTTGAGTTGGAGTCTCACTCTGTTGTCACCCATGCTGGAGTGCAGTGGCATACTCACAGTCACCCTGGTGTCAACCTGCTGGGCTCCAGCGATCCTTCTACCTCAGCCTTCCAAGTAGCTGGAACTACAGGTGCATGTTACCACACCTGACTAATTTTTGATTTATTGTAGAGATGAGGTCTCACCAAGTTGCTCAGACTGGTCTCGAACCTGTGGGCTCATGCAATCCATTCACCTCGGCCTCTCAAAGTGCTAGGATTACAGGCTGAGCCACCGAGCCCGGCCAGAATAATATTTAAAAAAAACAAAAAACGTATTTGATGAACTAAATTGTTTACCTACTTTAAAGGGCAGATTTTCTTCTGTTTATGTTAAAAATAAAGTATTATGTTAAATAGAAGATGAATGTAGCTAAAAGGTAAACTTAGATATTTGTAAAATGCGTAAACCTTCCAGAAATGTTTGCTTTTCAAATAGTTCGGGTTAAATGTAATACAAACTTTCAAACATTTTCCTCAGGGGTACTACTCAGTCAACAGTATGCCCTTTGTGATTT
>NW_007005258.1:0-576 GCF_000164805.1 Carlito syrichta
CACCGAGCTAAATTTAGCTCAGGGATCTTTCCCTATAATCTCTATATATGAGAAAGTCCTAAGCTTGGGTTAATCGGTATGGGATGAGAAGCACAGCTCTTGCTATTTTTTGCCACTTTAAAACTTATGAAAAAAGTTGGATCAGAAAGAATACTTTACAAAAAAAATAAATATGTGTGTGTATTCAGATACTTTTGCTCAAGCACCAAAAGTCAATCCCCCTACTGGGAATATACCCTGAAGAACACAAATCACTCTATAAAAAAGATACCTGCACACGTATGTTTATCGCAGCATTGTTCACAATAGCAAGAACCTGGAAACAACCATGCTGCCCATCAAAAGAGGACTGGATTAAAAAAATGTGGTACATATACACGATGGAATACTACGCAGCCATAAAAAAGAACAAAATCATGAATTTTGCAGCAACCTGGATGGAACTAGAGTCTATAATACTGAGTGACCTCACACAGAAACAAAGATCAGAATATCACATGTTCTCACTCATATAATGGACCTTGAACATCCAATGTAATACTATAACAAAATGACTGACGGTACTGGGAAACTATG
>NW_007005259.1:0-862 GCF_000164805.1 Carlito syrichta
CAAAGTAAAAGTCAACTGAAATCCTTCTGAAAAGGATTCACCATTCTGATGTTCCTAAGGACATTCATTATTCATAGGAAAATGTCAAAATATCAATATTATCAGAAATGTTTGGAAGAAGTTGATTCCAGTCCTCATGAACGACTTTGAGGAATTCAAGATTTTAGTGAAGAAAGTAACTGAAGAATTGGTAGAAATAGCAAAAGAACTAGAATTAGAAGTAGAACCTGAATGTGACAGAATTGCTGCAATCTCATGATAAAACTTGAAAAAACAAGTAATTGCTTCTTATAAGCAAGCAACAAAAGTGACTGTTGAGATAAAATCTACTCCTGGTGAAAAACCTGTGACCATTGTTGAAATGCAAAATACAAGCAAACCAAATCCAACAGCATATATATATATATATAAATCCACCACTATCAAGTGGGTTTTAGTTAAGGGATGCAAGAATGGTTCAACTTACACAAGTCAATAAACATGATTCACTACATAAACAGAATTAAAAACAAAAATCATATTATCATTTCAATAGATGCAGAAAACGCATTTGATAAGATCCAGCATCACTTCATGATAAAAACCATCAGCAAAATAGACATAGAATAAACATTGCTCAAAATAATAAAATCTATATATAAATACTCACAGCCAACATCATTTGAATAGAGAAATATTGAAAGCATTTTCTCACAGAACTAGAACATGATAAGAACGTCCATTTTCATGACTACTATTCAACATTGTGCTGGAAGTTCTAGCCAGAGCAATCAGGCAAGAGATATAAATAAAGGGGTCCTAGTTGGAAAGGAAGAAATTAAACTACCCCTGTATACCAATGTGACAATCTTATAACTAGAAA
>NW_007005260.1:0-403 GCF_000164805.1 Carlito syrichta
CAGGATCAGGGAAGGGGAGCCCTTGGGAGAGGGGACGGGCGGAAGGAAAAAGTCCCCTGGTCTACTTCCTCTGCCAAAAGGTGGCCATGGAGGATTGCCCTGCTGGTGCGGGTACCCTTCCCCTCCTCCAGGAAGCCCTTTGGTGATCCAGCTTCTTGCCTCTGTCTCAGAAGGTGATGACTGTGTCTGTCTTGCAAGGGTGTGATCTGTCACAGGTCTGGATGTCCCCCAGGGCGCTGGTTCAGTGGGGCAGGGGCTGGTTCACTAGTGGATGGGTTAGGATGTGGTTCCTCCCTTTCTTCCCCCTGGCCAGGCTCCACCCAGGCCTAAACTCTCATCTGGGATGGCAGAAGTGAGCTCTGGTGGGGACAAAGCTCTCGCTGGTGGGTCTGGGCCAGTTGCA
>NW_007005261.1:0-788 GCF_000164805.1 Carlito syrichta
AAAACTTATGTGGATGTACAAATATTTATTTAGCAACATGTGACCTGTGACTTGGATTTTGGCCATGATTACTCCAAAGTGTGTGTGTACTGTCAAAAGAAAACAACCATCACAAACACAATAAATATTGAAAGAAACAAAATTAAATGACATAAATAGAAGTTGCAATATGAGAGAAACATGAGAGCGAAAGATTCTTGTCTGAGTATACCACTTGCTGACGCATGTTCTTGGGTATGTTATAGAACTCCTCCAACTTTCAGTTTCTCTATCTGTCTAAGAGGAATAGTAATCTGCAACAGAGTTATGATGAGGTTTGAATGAATAGAAAGCACATCGTAAAAAAAGCTTTGAAGCACTAATAAAAATTTCTGGTTCAAAATTTAATTTGAACTTTCATATACCATATGAAAATGTCAATGTTCATAGCAGAATCTGCTAAGAAATTGAGTTTGCATTAATATGTTACATACAGGAAACATCAGTGTATCAACCAATTTTCTTCTGTTATTGGAGAGTTTATAATGCTGATTTCTATTAGGAGAATACCATTTCAAGGCTGAGGAAAATGCTTTTCTTTTCTATATGTATATAGCTGTTACCTTAATAAAGTTGTTAGTGCACTGGGTTATTTGCATTGATTCAGGTTGCCTAGAATTTTCCCTATGTAAATTTAGTCCTTACATGAAATTCTTTGTTTGGCAATTGGTTTTCCTTTTAAAATTTGTCTCATTTTAATACCCCTCCCAACATTTGATTTTTTTTCTTTTATTAACTTTACTTATTTC
>NW_007005261.1:2523-3346 GCF_000164805.1 Carlito syrichta
CAATTTTGTTAAAATGTCAGTTTTCATCTGTAATGCTGCTGCTGCAAGTCTGTGAACCATACGTGACTTAAGATGTGAGTTGATAGATTCAAAATTTGACTGAATATTGGAACCACCAGGGAGTTTTAAAAAAGACTGATGCCTAATCATTTCCAGGCCCTACCTGAATTAATTTAATTGGTATGGATGCCTCCTGGGTATTAGGATCTGAAATGCTCACAGGATATTTTAATATGTGCTCAATTTGAGAACTACTCTAGTAAAGGTGTGTGTGTGTGTGTGTGTGTGTGTGTGTGTGTGTGTGTGTGTGTTTATTGGAAGGAAGAGATGTCATAGATCCCATTTCCTGGTGTCTTTCTTCTATGCTATGGTAAAAACACACTTAGCAGCAGATTGAAACTAAAATTTTTGTTTGATAATGTTTTAGCGAACATAACATGATATAAATACATTTAAATATAGGTGGTTAAAATAATTCTTGTTCTGTGTTTCATTTGATTTAGGAATACACTATGGATCAGCAAGTACAGGATAGCACCATCATTTTTAATGATTGTGAAGTGTATTATTCTCTGCTTTATTTTTCTAATCCTATAATATTAAGAATTTAGTATGGTTATTTTCTTCTAACATAAAAATGAATAAGATGATTAATAGTATTCATCAAATATTTTTGTACACTCATTTTTTTAGTTGGGGCATTTAAATCACTGAGTTCAACCTCTGTGGAAAGCAGTGTGGCGATTTCTCAAAGAACTAAACTGAGCTTCCATACAATTCGCAATTCCTCTTCTAAGAATATACTCAGAGGAACATTAAATCA
>NW_007005262.1:0-869 GCF_000164805.1 Carlito syrichta
CCATAAGCCACATTAAGTCCATTAGGTGCAATTGCTACATAACAAAGTTAATATGGTGACAGAAATAAACTCTTCAGTGACTCAATTCTAGTGGCACCAATTCTAACCAATGTATCAGACAATTGAGTATGTTCTTCATTTAGGATGAATTTTTTTTTAAAATGTGGTGCCCATTTTCATGTTTGGTTTATTTGACTTTCTAGACATAATTCAGTTTATGAAGAAGAAGTTATCTAGTCACCAAGTATGTCAGCATTGTTAATGGGCTTGAGTCTTGCTGATATGTAAGAAGGTTTTACCAGTCAACCTAGAAATGTAGGACTACATCTAAGAGGAGTTTATAGTGTGGGAAAGCATCTAATGTATTTTGGAGGAGAAGTGTGCATATGTATATATATTAACTTTCAATAATCTGTATGCCTGTATAAGAGATAAAAAGGTTAAAAATTATCGATCACACATCATACAAACTGGATTACAGTTATGTTTGTTAAATGCTGAGATAATTTTTTTAAGTTTATTTGTACAAATAATCACACTGAACATATGCAAGAGACATTTCAATCTATAGTTTCTTCTAAGGAACATTACATTTTATCTTCACTAAGTTTGAATTATGTCCCTTTTACTCCATTTTAAAGATAAGAAAGCTAATTAAGTAAGTAAAAAAAAGAAAACCACAGAAATAGAACAAGAACTACCATGATGGTGGCCATTCATACAATCTGGATTTTCTGCTTTCTACATTTGTGATTTATAAAGTAACACATTCAGTTCTGAACTTACCTCCATGTTCCAAACTGTCTATACAGCTACTTATTCATTATCACTACTTGGCTTTACCTAAATATTTAAATTAGATTACATGG
>NW_007005263.1:0-548 GCF_000164805.1 Carlito syrichta
GAGGCCCTGTAGATTCCGGAAATGAGAACTTGTAGAACCGGATTCCTTTTAATTCTCAGTAAGATGCCCTGATTTTTCCTGTCGATTTAGATTCCAAATTCAGTATATCAAAAGACAGATGCCCAGAAGTTTCCTAGGTTCGTGGATTCCATGATTCCTGTTTACCCTTAAAAGTAGGTAGTAAACATTTCCAAGTGCAAAACATTTGTCCCTGCTCAAAATAAAAAGAGCCACGGAAGGGGAAGTATTGCACGGTTCAACTTAAGACCAGACTTTCATCCAAATATGGCAAGAACTTTCCTTTTGTCCAGGAATCTGGGCTTAGTTGTTTTGTAGATCCTAATGGACTTGGAGTGCCCAATACCATTTACAAAATTAAGAGCACCAGTTTGTTGCTGGAGTCCTGAAATGACCGATTCATAATATCCGAATGCTAAATTGCTCTGAAACATTTGGGGAGCTCGAAGATCTGTTTCTTGTTTTTCCCATAGCAGACAACCTGAGAATTTTTTGGATTGAGGGCGCGTACCACAACGATTCTTTATTTG
>NW_007005264.1:0-1279 GCF_000164805.1 Carlito syrichta
AGGAAAGAGAAGAAATTTTGCATGTATGTGCTGGAGAGAGAAGCCAGACAGAACTAGGAATCTTGTTCCAATCATTCCCAAGAGTTTCTAAGGCTTGATTGCTCAACTCGTACTGGATACCATGAGCCATAAAAGTAGAATATTTGACTTACCTAGTTGCTGTGTTTCTGTTATCTGCAACCAAAGTTTTTTCTAGCAAGTCGTTCTCATCTTATACAGGATTTAATCAATCAACCATCAAGTGCTTACTTTTATATCATAACACATATAAATGGTAAAAAAAAATTATAACAAACCACCTCTTACCTTTTTATTTTCCAAGATAAATTAACTCAGTAATATAAAGTCAGATGTAATTTTTTCCATCTCTTTGTCTTTTCCCATTAACATTTTCAGAGCCATCCTTCTTTTCTTAATTTTTTAGAGCTGAAAACCAGAATGCAGGGAGTGTCTGAATATCACAGGGTACACCACACCAATGGTCTCTCACAGTCCCATGGTCTGTGTTCACCTGTGCAGCCCTGGACAATGGGGTTTCTTCATTGTATAGTAATTTGTAGTCCTATCTGCTAATTTGTAGTCAGCTACTGCTATATTGTTCTATATTAGGACTCGGCAAACCTTTTTCTGTAAAGGGCCAGATAGGATATGCTGTAGGTATGGGAAATTTTGGTTTCTACCCCAAAAGCTCAGCTCTGCCTTTTTCTGCTATTATTTTTGGGAAAGTAGCTGCATACAACACATACAATAATGTGTTGTGTTAAAACTTTATTTATAAAAAACAGTCAGTGGGCCTGATTTAGCCAGTGGACCATAACTGGCCAATCCCAGACTGTATGCAATTTATCATACGTGGCAGAGTTTTATACACCTTACAGAATGATGCCTAAAATGATTGGTGACAATAGGTTTTCATGACATGCAGGGACTTATCTTCTTTGACCTCACTGAACATAATATTATGGAACGCCCCATATTATATGTGTACATCTGTGGCTATATATTTACCTAGAGGTAGGTGGATGATGACAGATAGGTAGATAGATAGATAGATAGACAGATGACTTGTTACACTGAGTTAAGCAAGATTTTTGAGTTGTGACTTTCCCAGTTAAGAATATTGATAAAAGCAAAGCCCCTACCTTCTCCTTTTCTTTGTATCTAGCTCCTGGAATAAGAGTCTGGAGGGGTGTCTATATTTCTGAAAATGAATTTATTCACGGCTTCTAGTTCTTTGCCTACCTACCCCCGCTTTACAACCTCTCCTCAGTCATTCTTT
>NW_007005265.1:0-520 GCF_000164805.1 Carlito syrichta
ATTGGCAGTCAATCAGGCTATGGCTTTGGGAGGCCGAGGACGGGGACTCCTGGAGTCTGGGATTTCAAGACCAAACGGGGCCACATGGAGAGACCTCATTGCTCCACATAATTCAAACACTAGAGTCATGTGCAGCTGTCACCCACAGTCCAGGCTACATGGGATGCAGTGGCCTCCATCCAGGGCCATTCCTTTGCATTGCCCCCACTGACAGAACATGTGAGTCCTGACCGGGCACTGTGGCACACGACCATCATCCCTGCACCCTGGGAGGCCGAGGCAGGAGACTGCCTGAGCCCAAGTGTCTGAGACCAGCCCAGGCAACATGGCCAGACCTCATCTCAATGAGAGGTCCCCAAAATCGAATCAAGCATGGTGGTCCCTGGAGCCCCAATTGCTCAGTGACAGAGATGGGAGGATCTCCTGTGCCCAATAGGTCTAGGGCAAAGGAACCTTGTCATGCCACCACACCCAAGCCCATCCGACAGAAACTTGGTACCAAACAGACGCCTTCCACGTG
>NW_007005266.1:0-9296 GCF_000164805.1 Carlito syrichta
TTAACAAATATTTATATGCTATTTACTGGGTAATGGCAATTTTTTGAGGCTTCTATTATGGTTAAAAGAAAGAAAAGACAATTTGAGTCTACCCTCAGTTGCTTACATCCTAGTGGCCCAAAGCACAATATACTGCAGAACAAGACATCAAGAGAACCAGCTAGATCTGATTCTGCTGAGAGCTATTATGTGACTTGAGATAGGCCACTTCATTTGATTTCAAATATTTAGCTGAAAAGACAGAGTTTAAGGAAGATGCCATTAAAAGTTTTAACATCGTGTGAATCTATGTCTTAGGTCTACTGCAGGAAACTTGGCAAGCAAGATATGATCTCGATGAAAGTCACATCATGGAAGATGATTCAGAAGAGATGGTCTATTGGCAGAGTGACAAACTTTCTACAAGACTTCAGATAGTAAACATTCTAGGTTTTAAGAGTTACATATAGTCCCTGTTACTTTTTTTTCCCTTTTTACAACCGCCTAAAATGTAGGAACTATTTTTATCTCCTGATCCATACAAAAACATTCTGCAGGCAGGTTTGACCCTTATCCAGTAGTTTGATAGCCCTTGGACTAGAGAATTTCAGGATATTCTACACCTTTATAATTGGAAGAACACCATATAAGACCTTTTAGAAGAACACCATATAAGACCTTTTGCAGCATCTCCAAAATACTTTCTATGTGTGTTTCTTCACTTGGAACTGCCTCTTCCTAGAGAGAAAAAAGTCTAAGGGAGACTTTTTTTTGTAAGAACAACTTAGCTAGCTTTACTAGGTAATATTCTAAGAAATCTCTAGAATTTAATAGAAATAGAAGGATTTAAATGTTTCTGATCGGGTAGAATTTGTGTTGAGCTAGGAGGTACACCAAGTGTTTCCAATTTTATAAGCTGAATTTCTCATAAACAAATAAAATTTTGTTGTCTTATACATTCAGACAATTATACATTCAGACACTGAAACACTATTCTGCTTTCTTTGGATTGATACCTGAAGAATATAAGGCACAACAGTATATATATAAATTCCTTGACATGCATCGACAGCCTACTTTTTATTCCATTAAATACTGAGTTGTTAAATTCTAATGACCTGCAGATGCATCTCCAGGCCTCATCTGCTGTGAGTGCCTATGGTTAAAGACTATTATTCTATGGGAATGAACTGGAATAAAGTAATGAAGATAGCCTCTTCCCTCTAAGAGTCAAGGAGTATAAAAGAAGATGCATAATTACATAGAAAAATAGAAAAACAGAAAGTATTCACATAGTGTTGGCACACAGTGCGTATTGATACGCATTAATTTGTCAAGAAACACTTGTGTGCCCAAACATGCAGGTTATATAAATATTTAAAGCTTAATTAGAGAAGGTTCTCTAATTAAGGATGCATTCAAAAGCATGTAATCTATGATTGTCATATGTTACTACATGATAAGTATTCTTGTAAACATACAGAAGAGTAGCCTCCATGATGTTGCCACAACCAGTTCCCACTGCCACGCAAAATATCTGGATAATTTAGGAAATTAAATACTCCTTAAGTAACTTGGATTGCCTTTTTTTTTTTTTGAGTTGGTGTCTCACTCTGTCGTGCAGTGGCCACTCCCAGCCACCGCAGCCTCGACTTGTTGGGCTCCGGCGATCCTTCCGCCTCAGCCTTCCAAGTAGCTGGAACTACAGGTGCGTGCTACCACGCCGAGCTAATTTTTTTGGTTTATTGTAGAGATGAGGTCTTGCCAAGTTGCCCAGGTGGGTCTCAAACTAGCGGGCTCAGGCAATTCACTCACCTCAGCCTCCCAAGCTGCGAGATTACAGGCTGAGCCACTGAGCCTGGCAGGATTGCCTTTCTAATATGTATTTTTGTTTCTTGTGCTTTGACATCAGCTCTCAACCTTTTTTATTTTTTTAGTTTTCCTATCTGTAAAATAGAGATAATATTTACTTCACTCTCCTGGCTGCAGAGAAGGTTAATTTATAATAGTAAAGTACTTTAAAAATACAAAAGCACTTGTATTTATTAGTCACTGTAAAATTGCCCCCCCAAAGTCATTTGTCTAAAGAGGACATGTCCTATAGTAGTACAGAAGAATTAGCATGGGAAGAAATCTTGAATTGTAAAAACAGAAACAGAAAAGCATTTTCAGAACTATTTTCTCATGATTTAAATCTAAAATGCTTTTAGATTCTTTTGCTTTTATAATGCTCATAAGTTATCTGTAGTTCACATATATAAAGATAAAATTTTCATTTTCCCAAACAGGGAATCATTCATTATCTTTGACTATAATAAGTTCAACTTTTTTAGTTTAAGAATTGTCATGTTGAAATAAACATTTAATCTTTTCTAATATGTGACTGCAAAATAATTTTTTGAAAAAAATATGTAAGTAGATATAGGTGTAGATACAGGTATAGATATAGATAGTAGAAACAAATGTATTTTAAAAATAACTTTAGGGGTACATATAGTTTTTGGTCTGGCCTTTAAAGGTAACCACCACCCCAATCTGTGTATATTGTACCTGATAGATGACTTTTTGTCCCTCCACCCCTTCTCCCTGCCCCCTTCTGAATTTCCGTTCATGGTACCATTCTCTGTCTTTGCAGATACTTAGTTTAACTCCAACTTATAAGTGAGAATATGTGACACTTGGTTTTCTGTTCCTGAGTTAGTACACTTAGGATGATGCTCTCCAATTCCAACCAAGTTGTTGCAAAATATATTATTTCATTCTTTAAGATACTTGAATTATATTCCATCATGTCTATATACCACATTTTCATTATCCACTTATAAACTGATGAGTATTTATGCAATTCCAAATATTTGCAATGTGAATTGTATTATGATGAGCGTGCAGAAAACAGGTATGTTTTCTTGTGTAAGGTCCTCTTGTTCCTCACACTCAGACAAAATAATAATGGCAAAATAAAGAGCCTGACATAATTTGTATTATATACTTAGCTACAAAAAGGGACCTGTTATTGTAAGTCCCTTTCAATACTGTGGCATACGAACTTTTATTTATTTATTTTTTTAGTTAGACTAGTTTATTGTACTGCTGTTCTATTTATTAATAAGCAGTGGGCTTATTTCTATAAAAGTCATTGATCAATTTAAAAAATCTATTGTATAGTAGTAAAAACTTGGTAGAGTTCTATGTTGACCTAAGATATAAAATTAAGTAGTACAGAAACTTCTTTCTGACAATAGCTATTTCTATTTATAAAAGAAAGCAAAACTGGATTTTAGAAATTAATTATCAAACTTTGTACAGAAAGACAGAAAAATGGAATTTATTAAATATTTTAAAACTCTGAGGTTTTTTTTGTCTGAGAAGTGCATTTACTTTCATTATTGAGTCTTCTAATTTTAATATCCTAAGGTGTATTTAGTAAATATCAAGAAAATTCAAGTAAATTGACCCTATGAACCGAAACAAAACTGATAACAATATTCAGATGGATAACAAGTAGCAATATTTCAGTGATAGAGATTGTTTTAGTTTTAAAAGGAAGACAAAAAAACACACATAAATGTCTTTACTACCCACTTTTGTCAAGGGTAACTTTTTATATGGTGCTTAGAATAATCTATAAGATGGGGAAAAAATATATATACATATATATGCCTTTGAATTTTATTATGTTAATATCTGGAATAAAGTGAATCTGTGCAGAAACAGATAAATATATTCCCTAAAGTTTTGTTTTGTCTTGTCTTCTATGAACTGTGAATTCTGATTAGACTGCCTAAATAATTATATGCTTACTAAAATTATATGTAGTCATATTTTGATACATTACTAAAATAAGTCATTCATATTATAATTTTTATACTGTCAGACATAATAAAAACATACATTAAATAAGTGTTTACTTCCCACTGATCTTATTTTTAGCTAGTATTCTACGAAGAAAAGTGGAAAAAAAAAATAAGCAGTACCATTACAAAATGGGCAAAAGATATGAATAGACACTTCTCTAAAGAAGACATACAAGCAGCCAACAGATACATAAAAAAATGCTCAGCCTCACTAGTCATCAAAGAAATGCAAATTAAAACCACACTGAGATACCACCTAACTCCAGTCAGGATGACCATCATCAATAACTCAGAAAACAACAGATGCTGGAGAGAATGCAGGGAAAAGGGAAGACTTCTACATTGTTGGTGGGCATGCAAACTAGGACAACCTCTGTGGAAAACAGTTTGGTGATTACTAAGTGATCTAAAATGTGACCTTCCATATGGCCCTGCCATCTCTCTACTGGGAATATACCTGGAGGAACTCAATTCACTTTATGAAAAAGATATCTGCACGAACATGTTTATTGCAGCATTATTTGCAATAGCAAAAACGTGGAATAAACTGTGCTGCCCATCAAAAGAAGACAAGATTTTTTTTTTAAAAAAGTGGTACATATTATTAAAAAAAAAAAAAAAAAAAAGTGGTACATATACACAATGAAATATTATACACAATGGAATATTACACCACCATAAAGAGGGACAAAATTATGAACTTCGCAGTAACTTGGCTGGACTTAGAGTCTATAATACTGAGTAATCTATCACAAAACAAAGAACTGAGTATCACATGTTCTCACTCATAAATGGATCTTGAATAATTGTCATAATATTGTAAGAAAGGGATTGTTAGTATTTGGAAACTGCCAGGGCAGGGGGAGAGGGATTGGCAGTAGTAGGAAACTGCCAGGGGAGGGGAAGCACACCTCATCACCAAGAGTACTTGCATAATGAACATTTGTATACCTAACCCTGAATTGTATCCCATATGATCAAAAAAATGTAAAAATAAAAAGGAGTGGGACAAAAGAGTCATATGAAGTTGTAATAATATAGGAGCAACTGGTAACTGTTCAGTTTGAATACTAAGGTATTCCTATGAATATAAATTATGGATTTCCGTTGACCATACTGATAAGACATTTGTCCATTTTTATTAGACATTGACTATAAAACTTAGAAGATTATAAAGAATGGAAGATGACAAAGGTAAGGAATTATAAGTATCAGCAACAACCAGAACAACACAATAAATACAAAAGAGAAGTAGCAATTTTTGTAATTTCCAAATGAATAACAACTATACAGTTTTAATATTATTATTTGCTTTATAGAGTTATTATTTACGTTTAGTTATTCATGATTTACCCAATGTAATAACTGACTGGTTAGAAAACTGATATAGTATAATAGAAATAAAGAGGTGCATTTTTTGTACTATAGATTGAGTGTCATACCCTAACAAACTCACATATTTTTTCTTATATTTCTAAAACATAACTTTTCTCCTCCTTCCATTTTCCTCCTATTCTCCTTACTCCTCCAGGGTTTACATTTTTTTTTCTCAATTTCAACTGCTACAGCAACTGTAGTACTTGATGGAAGATTTTGCCATCATAAGCAGAATTATAAAGTTTTATTTAGAAAAAGTTGAGAAATTGGAGGGAGAAAACACTTTATTTAGAAGAACCACAATTGCCATCCACAGAACAACATAAATTAGAGATTTAAGTTACTTATAAGAAAAAAATATTTGAAATATTTTATGTGAACAATATCACAGTTTGAGAAATGCATTGAAACATAAAGATTCATCAAAAGAATTATTAGCAAAAATAGCTTTAAAAGAGACATTTAATATAATACAAGAAATCTTGTCTAATATGTGTATTAAATATGCAAATTACAGAATAAAATTGTCATTTTAATGTAAAAAATAAATATATATAAATTCCCCTTTTAAAGAGTACTATTGGCCTTAAAAGTTCAAAATCATTTTGTATTTATTTGTATTTATACCATTTTATTCTATACTTATTTTCTAAAATAAGCTTTCTTCTACATTATAAAAGGCTACATAGTTATTCATTTCATCATTTGTATAAGTGGTGAACATGTATGTTGTATTATCACAATTTAATACATTTCAAAATGCCCCTACTACAAGTCAAAAAGGAAATGTAAGCCGGTGTATGAATAAGAACTCAAAAAATATAAAGAAAGAGAGATGTAATTAATAGGTGTATACACAGTTTCTCATTATACCTCATTTAACTTAATGAGTAGTTCTTAACTTTCAAACAACCTTGATATTTCACAATATTCAAAATAACTTTTAGAAAACTCTTTTATAGTTAGAATCACAGATCTTTTGAAATCTATCTCCTTGATAATAGATTTTCTTATTTAGAGCTATATTTTTGAAAAGTAATTATTAAAATATGTGGCATTAAGTCCATTTTTATAATAAAACTTTTATATTAACTTAGAGTTTTCTAGGTTGTCAAGGGAATTTACCAATTTATGTCAATCATTTGCCTTCATAATTAAGCACAGTTCTTTTTTGAGATTTTTATATAAAATCTGCAGTTTTCTGAAATGGAGAAAATGGAAACTAGGTCTTAGGTCCATTATATCAGTAACATATGCATCTTTAGAAAATGCAGTTGGAAATCATTGATTCATTATAAATGGTCTCAAAGCATGCTGACCAATTAAGTATCATGATTGTATATAGTAGAATTTTTAATTCCAGATGCAAATCTTATTTATAGAAATAAATCCATTTAAGTTATAAAATTATAATATTCCTGTAATAAGAGCTAGTTCAGAAATCAAACCTGAGAGTGAAAAAGAGGAGAAGCTGACTTAAAAATGAATAAGCATGATGCAATGGGAAGGGTATTTTACTTCTAAGGCACTCTTTCTCAAAATGTATAACTCCAGTTAATTATAAGAAAATGACAGACAAACCCTAATTGAGAAACATTCTACAAAATGCCTAATAAATACACTTAAAAAGTGTGAGCTTATAAAAAATGAATAGAGGGTTTGAGAAGATGGTGACATAGTTAAACTGCTGGAGTTTCTGTATAAGTAGATGAGTGTTTGGATGGATTCGCATGCATGCCCGTGTGTAAGTGGGTGTATGATTGGTTGACTGACTGTGGGCTTGAGAACAAATAGCCAGGTCTTTCCTGTTGAAGCACCTGATGCTACAGCTGCTATGTTTGGACCTTACTGCTTCCTGGAGCATAGATGCTGAGTGCCATTTTCAAAATTCATCAAAAGTTTTCCCAGGAAGAAGCTGCCAGAATGATTGCTGTTTCTACCACTGCAGTGCCAGGCTGGACATTGGCAACGAAGACTGTTGAGGTATCTCAGTGAGGGTGCCACAGCAGAGTCCCAAAGAAGCAGCAGGGAGCTGCTATAGCCTTCAGCACCAGGTTAGGCTGCAAGGCCCTGTCACCAGGACCTGGTATCCAGAGACTGTGGTACTTGCTGGCGAGGGAGCTATCACTACCAACCCCATTTGTAGCAGCAACAGCAGTCTGTAGAGAAACGGAGCAGCCACTCTAAAGACTGGACAGAGAAGTGCCCCAGCATGGCCACTGTGGAACCGCAGATACACTTTTATGTTTGTTTGTTTTTGAGTTGGAGACACTCTGTCACCCAGACTGGAGTGCAGTGGCCACTCCCAACCACCGCAGCGTCGACCTGCTGGGTTCCAGTGATCCTTCCACCTAGCCTTCCATGCAGCTGGAACTACAGGCCTGCGCTACCACACCAGGCTAATTTTTTGATTTATTATAGAGATGAGGTCTCATCAAGTTGCCCAAGCAAGTCCGAACCCACGGGTTCATGCAATCCACTCACCTCAGCCTCCCAAGGAGCGGGATTACAGGCTGAGCCACTGAGCCTGGCCAAAGATACACTTTTTAAGAATAGGGTGTGGGAGACGGGAACAAGATGGCGACGGCATAGGTGAACTTGTGAGATTCTCTGAACATGAGTTCCCAAAAAGACTCTTACTTCTCTTCCCCCATCCCCCAGCCCACCACCAGCCATGTTGGTGTGAGGCCTGGGGACCTTCAGTCCCACGCAGGGCCAGATATTGCGGCCCACTGCTGCTGCTGTTCCACTGTGTGCATGGGAGTCTTGGGTCCCAGCCCTACCCAGTTCCCTCCCTGGCTACATCATCTCCAGCCGGGCACCCGGCACCAAGCCACTGGTCACACAGGGAAGCTCTGGGTGCCTGCCCCTCAGAGACACCAGCCCCATTCCTGCCTGAAGTACACTGTGGGGGGCCCAGGGCCACTCTCGCCACTCACTGCCTGCCCTTTGGAGTTTTGGAACTCTGGAACTCTGGGCCCACCCTGGCTGAGGCACTCAGTGTGAGACCTCAATCTGGGGGACCCAGACAAGTGGAGAAAAACAGATCTGCAGAAACTGCCTCACCATTCTCCAGGCAGAGATTTCCATTGCCCCGCCCACTTATCAACAAACTTTACCTCAGTTCCTAAGGCAACAGCATGAAACAGGAGACAAAACCCCACCCCTATGCTGCCACGGAAAACAAAGGGGAGAGGCCGGAATCGGAGATCAGAGAAGTGACTTTAGTCTGATCGCTTATTTTGACTTATGATTTTATCATTGTAACTGATGGATTTGATCACGTTTGTTGTTTCCCTTCTGACTTACACTGTTTCTTGATTTTATTGGTCTGTCTCTGTGTAGCTATCATCAGTACTCTTTATGGAATCTTTCTTACGTGTCTTTCTTCACTTCTTCTTGGCCTGTGTCTCTTTCTCGCCTGATAGTTGGTATGTATATCTGTTCTCCCTCTCCCTCTCGCTCCTCTCTCTTTCTAACTCTCTATTGACCCCCCCTTCCTCCATTATTTTCCTCTTTTATACCCCCCTTTTAAATCTAGGGACCAAGACTACATACTGCTGAATGGACAGAATGTAAGGCAGAGGGAAATAGGTTCCAGTGTGCTCATACACCTGTTCATGGATGCTAGAATCAGCATATACATTCTGAACCACAGCTTCCCTCTCAATTAAACCTCAAAACTGCAAAAAGTACAGATTGCAGCCTCTGCTCCAACCTAAAAAGTGAACAAAGCCAGAAGACCCTCATAAGAAAGAACAGGATATTGCAGAAGAGAAATAAAAGCAACTCCACCTTCCCTCAAACACAGAATTAAAGAAGAGGAGGGCGGGGGGGGGGGAGAGAGAAAAATCTACACAAATGAAGAAAAACCAAAAGAAGAGTATGGGTCTCTCCCAGACCCATGGGAGGGCAGACACTGAGAAAACTGACTTAGGAATGCAAACAATGAAGAGGCCACAGAATGAAGGGTCTCAAACTACAAACATAGATATCAAGACATTAATGGAGAGATGAAAAGGAATTGAGAGACACAAGAAGAAACTAGGAAGGAGCTGATATCTGAGATAACAGTAATAAAGTATG
>NW_007005266.1:9633-10100 GCF_000164805.1 Carlito syrichta
TGAGGCAGAAAGAGAGACAGAGACCACACTGGAAAAAACTTTCCATGAGATCATTCAAGAAAACGTCCCTTATCTAATCAATGATGCAAAAATTCAAACACAAGATATTCAGAGAACCCCTGCAAGACAACAAATAAGAAGACCAACTCCTAGACACATAATAATTCGCCTAAACAAAGTTGGCATAAAAGAAAAAATCCTAAAGGCAGCAAGAGAAAAAGGTCAGATCACCTACCATGGAAGATCAATCAGAATAGCAGCAGATTTATCTACAGAAACACTGCAGGCTAGGAGAGCTTGGAGCCCTATATTCAAAGTCCTAAGAGATAAACAATTTCAACCAAGAATAACCTACCCAGCCAAGTTAAGCTTCATCAGTGAGGGAGAATTAAAATCTTTCCCAGATATCCAATCCCTAAGAACTTATGCTGCCACCAAACCATCTCTACATGAAACACTTAAGAAAG
>NW_007005266.1:10349-13916 GCF_000164805.1 Carlito syrichta
CCTCTATAAGAACTCTATGATAGGGACGAACTCTCACATTTCAATAATTAGCCTGAATGTGAATGGACAAAATGCACCACTGAAAAGACATAGATTGGTGAAATGGATAAGATATCACCAGGCAACAACTTTCATAAAGCAACTTCAAGGAAAACTAAAGAAATATATTGACTCTAACACCATCATAACTGAGGACTTTAATACAACACTCACAACCCTAGACAGATCATCAGGACAAAAAATCAGTAAGGAGATCCGGAACCTCAATGAGACTCTGGACCAAATGGACTTAATTGATATCTACAAAACACTCCATCCAAAGACCACAGAATACACATTCTACTCATCACCACATGGAATGTATTCTAAGATCTACAACACACTTGGCCATAAATCAAGCATACACAAATTTAAAAAGATTGAAATTTTATCATGCACCTTCTCAGACCACAATGGAATAAAAATAAACACCAACACAAACAAGGCTCTCCCCAAACTCACAAAGACATGGACACTAAACAGCATGATGCTAAACAACTCCTGGGTCAATGGTGAAATCAAAACAGGGATCAAAAGATACCTGGAAACAAATGAAAATGAAGAAACATCTTACCAAAATCTCTGGGATGCTTTGAATGCTGTAGTAAGAGGGGAATTTATATCCCTACAAACACACATGAAGAAAATGGAAGAAACACAAATTAACAACCTAACAAGCCACCTAAGGATGCTGGAAAGCAAGACCACAAAAACCCTAATTTCAGCAGAAGAATCCAGATCACCAAAATAAAAGCCCAAATCCAGGACATAGAAGACAAAAAGATAATACAAAAAATCAATAAAACGAAAAGCTGGTTCTTTGAAAGGATAAACAAGATCGATGGTCCCCTAGCTAGACTGACCAAAAAAAAAAGAGAAAAAAACCAAATAAGCACAATCAGAAACAGAAGATGAAGTCACATCTGACCCTGAAGAAATACAAAAGATCATTAGAGACTACTACGTACACTTGTATGGAAACAAACTTGAAAACCTTAAGAAAATGAAGAAATTTCTGACATCACACAATCTAACTAGGTTGGAACAAGAAGAAATTGAGACCCTAAATAGACCAATAACAATCAAGGAAATCACTATGTAATAAGAAAACTACCTAAAAAAAAAAAAAGCCCGGGTCCAAATGGCTTTCCAGCAGAAGTCTACAAGACATTTAAGGAGGAGCTGATACCAACCCTACTGAAGGTATTCCAGGTGATTGAAAAAGATGGAACTCTCCCCAAACCATTTCACAAAGCCAACATCACACTGATACCCAAGCCAGGTAAAGATCCAACAAAAAAAGAGAACTACAGGCCAATATCTTTGATGAACATAGATACTAAAATTCTCAACAAGATCCTAGCAAACTGGATTCAACAAAACGTTTCAAATATCATCCATCATGGCCAAGTAGGTTTCATTCCTACAATGCAAGGCTGGTTCAACATTTGTAAAACCATAAATGTAATTAAATACACCCACAGATGTCAAAAGAAAAACTACGTGATTATATCATTAGATGCAGAAAAAGCTTTTGATAAAATCCAGCACCCCTTCTTGATAAAAACCCTCGAACATCTAGGCATATGGGGAACATACCTCAAAATAGTAAAAGCCATCTATGAGAAACCCACAGCCAGGATACTCCTAAATGGACAAAAATTGGAAACATTTCACCTGAAAGCTGGAACAAGACAAGGATACCCACTCTCATCCCTCCTGTTCAACATAGTATTGGAAGTCCTGGCTTGAGCAATCAGAGAAGAGAAGGCAATCAGGGTATCCAAATAGGAAAAGAGGAAGTGAAGTTTTCTCTCTTTGCAGATGATATGATTGTGTACCTTGAAAATCCAAGAGAATCTACCAAAAACCTCCTTACACTGTTAAAGACCTTTGGCAATGTCTCAGGATACAACATAATTGTGCAAAAGACATTCGCATTTCTTTGCACCAATAATAAACAAACAGAAACCCAAATAAAAAGCACAATTCCATTCACAATAGCCACAAAAAAAATTAAATAACTGGGCATCTTTCTAACCAGAGACGTGAAAGACCTTTACAAGGAAAACTGCAAAACACTGCTCAAAGAAATCAAAGATGACACAAACAAGTGGAAAAATATCCCATGCTCATGGATTGGAAGATCAGCATTGTGAAGGTGACCATCTTACCTAAGGCATTTACAAATTCAATGCAATACCCATCAAATTACCAGCAACATTCTTCTCAGACCTAGAAAAAACAACACAGGAATTCATATGGAAGCACAAACGTCCAAAAATAGCCAGAACAATCCTCAGCAAAAAAAACAAAGCAGGTGGTATCACATTACCAGACTTGAAACTTTACTATAAAGCTACAATCATCAAAACAACTTGGTATTGGTATAGGAACAGGCATATAGATTAATGGAATAGAACTGAGATTCCAGAAGCAAAACCTCAATTTCTCAACCAACTTATCTTTGACAAAGCCTTCACCACCTACCACTGGGGAGAGGAGAACCTGTTCAGTAAATGGTGCTGGGAAAACTGGCTGACCACATGCAGAAGATTGAACCAGGACTCCTATGTATCCCCATACACAAAAATTAACTCCAAATAGATCAGAGACCTAAATGTAAAACCTCAAACCATAAGAACCTTAGAAAATGAAGGATATACCCTCATGGAAATCGGGACTGGCATCCAATTTCTGAACAAAACCCGAAACCTACAGGTCATAAGAGAGAAGATAGACAAGTGGGACATTATTAAACTGACAAGCTTCTGCAAAGCCAAAGAAAACATCAAGAGAGCAGGGAGACACCCTACAGACTGGAAAAAAGTATTTGCTAACACCAAGTCTGACAAAGGCTTAACATCTTGGATCTACAAGGAACTCAAACATGCTGAAAAGAAAAAAACAAAACAACTCCATTATAAAATGGGCAAAAGATATGAACAGACACTTCACAAAGGAAGATATCTGAGCTGCCAACAGACACATGAAGAAATGGTCAACCTCACTAATCATCAGGGAGATGCAAATCAAAACCACACTGAAATACCACCTAACTCCAATCAGAATGGCAATTATCAATAACTCAAAAAAATAACAGCTGCTGGAGAGGGTGTGGTGACAAGGGAACACTTCTGCACTGTTGGTGGGAATGTAAACTAGTGCAACCTCTGTGGAAAGCAGTGTGGCAATTCCTAAAATCTCTAAATATCAACCTCCCACATGACTCTGCAATCCCCCTACTGGGAATATATCCTGAAGAACACAAATCACTCTATAAAAAAGATACCTGCACACGTATGTTTATCGCAGCATTGTTCACAATAGCAAGAACCTGGAAGCAACCATGCTGCCCATCAAAAGAGGACTGGATTAAAAAAATGTGGTATGTATACACGATGGAATACTATGCAACCATAAATAGAACAAAATCATGAATTTCGCAGCAACCTGATAGAACTAGAGTCTATAATACTGAATGACCTCTCACAGAAACAAAGATCCAAGTATCACATGTTCTCACTC
>NW_007005267.1:0-538 GCF_000164805.1 Carlito syrichta
CGTGGGGTATTAAAGCCCAGCTATGATAATGTTAGAGTCAACATCTTTTTTGAGTTTTCCTTGAAGCTGTTTTATGAAAGTTGACTCTCCTATGTTGGGTGCATATATGTTTAGTATACATATTTCTTGTTGATGGAGTGAACATTTATCTTTATATAGTGGCCTTCTGTATCTTTTTTAATTTTTGATAGCTTAAATGATATTTTGTCTGAAATTAGGATCACAACTTCTCTTTTCTTTTGTGTTCCATTCACCTGAAAATTTGTTTCCCAACCTCTTACTTTGAGACTGTGAGTGTCGTTTCTAGTGAGATGAGTCTCTTGAAGGCAATATATTGTTGCCTGGTGATATTTTATCCATTTTGTCATTCTGTGTCTTTTCAGTGGTGCATTTAGTCCATTCACATTCAGGCTAATTATTGAAATCTGAGAGTTGATCCCTATCATAAGGTCCTTACTGAGTTGTTGCTGTTGTTTCTCTTTGTTTCTTGTCTTTCTTTTGGTTTTGGGGATGGTGTGTGTGGTTTTACTCTTTTTCC
>NW_007005268.1:0-766 GCF_000164805.1 Carlito syrichta
AATTACCCCAAATATTTATAGCTTGACTAGGCTAATTTAAAACACACAGTGAAGGCATGCACTGCCTTACTTCTCTGGGCCACAGCCATGGGCGTGGTGGCTGCACGTGACCTCTAAGCCCACAGAGGCTGGGTCAGAAACTGACCCAGCAACACTCTTTGTTCACCAGGACTGTCACACAGATGCACAGGACTTCTTGCTCATGAGGTAACTCTCTAGCACAGAGATGCAATTGTTTCCTGTCACGTTTTCTCCGGAACCTAAACTTTCGAGGCATTTGGGCCGTGAGCAAATCTTGAGCTCATCTCAGGGTGAGTATTTTGTTTCCTGACCCAGCAAAAATATTTTACAATCCATTTCTCAATCCAGGAAAAGCTGAGTCTTACTCTTGTATAAACCTAAAATTTGCCCTGAAAAAAAATGTGATTAAATAAAACAATTGGGGGAAAAAATTTTCTTTGTTCTGCTGAGAAGATTCAACATTTGCCCTGGGGTCACAGTGGGCCCAACCGCCAGGAATCATGGCCAAGGTGTGAAGGCAGCCAAACTCACCCTTGTACACCTGAAACAGACACCAGATGCCTCTGTATCTTTTCCTGCTTCAGTAGAAGCAGCGATTATTACCATTATTACACACAAAGCTCCAGAGAATATGTGGTTTATCAATTCTAGGTACATTGGACAAACTCTTATTTTTTCTGATTTAATTAGCAATTACTGAAACCCTGAAAAACCATTTTGTCATAATTAAAAAGGACATCAAGGA
>NW_007005269.1:0-923 GCF_000164805.1 Carlito syrichta
ACTGCCCCCTTTAGAGGAGTCAGGGAACAGCTGCGAGGGAAAATTATGGGGTTTTGTTTTACAAACTGCAACAATGGATTTTTAGGTAAATGGAACAAAATTTGTCCTCTGAAGTCAATTAAGGCTACTTGCCAATCATCATTGGTCTGTAATAGGGTTTGAAACTGAGTTTTGTCATATGGGATAATAATATTGTCCACATCCTTTCCAAACAATTCCACACTTCTTCGTCTTCCTTTAGTTATTAACAAGGCTACTAAATAAGGATAAGATGCCAAAACCTTCTCAGAAGAGACTGGTAAATGTAACCATTCCATAGGTCCTTCCTGCCACAAGCACCCTGTTGGGGTGTGAAAAGTAGCGAACACAATTAATTCCCGTGGTAAATTATAATTTACTCTTTTCAATTTTGAGATTCAATGGCCTTTTCTACTAAAATTAAGGCCTTTTCTACCTCGGGCGTTAAGACCCTTTTAGAGGTGGGGGAGGAGTTCCCCTGCAATATATTAAAAAGAGGCTTTAAGTCTGCAGTAGTTATACGCAAATAAGGTCTTAGCCAATTCATATCTCCCAATAATTTTTGAAAGTCATTTAAAGTCACCAAATGATCTTTTCTTAACTGCAGAGGCTGATGACTTACTGTTTGAGTGTTTAACACTCGGCCAAGATAAGTGAAAGGTGGATTGGTTTGAATTTTTTCAGGAGAAATTTTCAAACCATAGTTTGTCAAGTTGTTACTGTCTCTTTCAAAATATCATGTAAAAGAGCACGATTTTGATGGGCTAGTAAAATATCATCCATATAATGCACCAGATAAAGATCAGGGTATTGATACCTAATATCTTGTAAAGCAGCATCAACATATTTTTTGACACACGGTGGGGGTTATTTTTTCATTCCTTGTGGCAGGACTTTCCATTGAA
>NW_007005270.1:0-596 GCF_000164805.1 Carlito syrichta
TCTTTCTTTCTTTCTGTCTTTCTTTCTTTCTTTCTTTCTTTCTTTCTTTCCTTTTTTCTTTCTTTCTTTCTGTCTTTCTTTCTTTCTTTCTTTCTTTCTTTCTTTCTTTCTTTCTTTCTTTCTTTCTTTCTTTCTTTCTTTCTTTCTGAGTCAATGTCTCATTCAGTTGCCCAGACTGGAGTGCAGTGGCCACTCCAGGCCACCACAGCCTCGAGTTGCTGGGCACTGGTAATCCTTCCTCCTCAACCTTCCAAGTAGCAGGAACTATAGGCGCCCGCTACCACACCTGGCTAATTTTTTTTATTTATTGTAGAGATGAGGTCTCACCAAGTTGCCCACGCAGTTCTTGAAGCCACAGACTCAGACAAGTCACACAACTCGACCTTCCAAAGCATGGGATTACACACTGAACCTCTGAGTCCGGCATCTTTCTGTGTTTCTTTCTGACTTTTCTTTCCTTACTAGGTTGCCCAGGCTGCTCTCAAACAGCCCAAATCGGGCCTTCCTCTTGTTCTGGGTCTCCCAAATTGCTGCGATCACAGAGTTGTCTTCCTGCCTGGACTTTAAATCTGGGCTAGAGTTGATCCTCTCACCGA
>NW_007005271.1:0-747 GCF_000164805.1 Carlito syrichta
CCACTGCACTCCAGTCTGGGTGACAGAGTGAGACTCCACCTCAAAAGTAAGTAAAAAAAAAAGAACCACATGATTATATCATTAGATGCAGAAAAAGCTTTTTCTAAAATTCAGCATCCCCCCATGATAAAAATCCTTGAACTCGTAGGCACAGATGGAACATACCTTAAAATAGAGCCATCTATGATATAAACCCACAACCAACATATTGCTAAACAGACAGAAATTGGAGGTGTTTCCCCTGAAAACTGAAACAAGGCAAGACTGTGCACTTTCACCCATCCTGTTCAACATAGTGTTGTGAGTTCTAGCTAGAGCAATTAGTCAAGAGAAAGAAATCAGGGGTATCCAAATAGGAAAAGAGGAAGTTGTTATCTCTCTTTGCTAACAATATGATCCTCTACCTCAAAAATCCATGAGAATCTGTCAAAAACCTCCTTGCACTGAAAAAGGTCTTTGGCAGACTCTGGGTACAAAATCAATGTGCAAAAGATTCTTGTATTCATATAAACCAACAACAAACAGACAGAGAACCAAATAAAAAAGCACAATCCCATTCACAGTCACTACCAAAAAAAAAAAAAGAAGAAAAGAAAATACTTGAACATCTTCCTAATCAGAGAAGTGAAAGACCTTTACATTGAAAACTACAAACACTACTCAGAGAAAACCAGGAAGACACAAACAAATGGAAAAATATTCCATGTTTATGATAAGATAATCAATATTGTTAAGATGATTGTTAAA
>NW_007005272.1:0-636 GCF_000164805.1 Carlito syrichta
GGAGGCAGTGGCGTACCTTATCAACCAGGGACCCCCACATAAACAATGTTCGTATATCTAAATCTGAATTTTTCCCCACATTCTTTATAAAATTAAAATAAATAAATAAATAAATAAATAAAAGCTGTAAAACGTGGAACAGACTTTATTTGTTTTATTCTTTTTTCTTTTTTTCTTTAAAGTTGGTTAAAATTCAGGGTTGGGTAGAGAAATGCTCATTATGCAGGTATTGATTTTTTAAGAAGTGTATAATATTCCAAAGATAACATTTTCCTATTAATACGTTAGAATACATGGTTTATTTCTGCTTTCAACTTTGACAAGTAGTATGTTTCTCACATAAATTCTGAATGTTTTATTCTGCACAAATTGAAACTTGAGATTCCAGATGGGCATCCTCGTTAGATAACTAAATCTTGAAGATCAGTTTACCTTTAGTGCTATTCAGAAGACAGAATGAATAATAAATCTTAATAATCTTAGAAAATAAAAGAGTATCAAAATTTAATACAGCTTTCTCATTTCTTATAATTTGTGTACATTTTCTTCGTACACTCTTTATATTCTGCTAGTTAATTTTTGATTAAAATGTTACAGATATACAATTCCTTAGAGAAAAGTTTCCCCTACATATTT
>NW_007005273.1:0-537 GCF_000164805.1 Carlito syrichta
TTTTTTTATTTATTGTAGAGATGAGGTCTTGCTGCCCAGGCGGGTCTCGAACCCACGGGCTCAGGCAATCCACTCACCTCAGCCTCCCAAAGGCGCGGGATTACAGGCTGAACCACCGAGCCCGGCTTCAATACTTTCTTAAATGTTTGTTTTAAAGGTGGTCTGGTGTCAGTGTAGGTTCTTAGCAATTGGATAATGGGAAAGATTTCAATTCTCTCTCATTGATATAGTTTAGCTTGACTGGGAAGGTTATTCTTGATTGAAATTGTTTATCTTTTAGAACTTTGAAGATAGGGCTCCAAACTCTCCTAGTCTGGAGGGGTTCTGTAGATAAACCTGCTGCTATTCTAATTGGTCTTCCCTGGTAAATAGTCTCATCTTTTTCTCTTGCTGCCTTTAGGATTTTTTCTTTTATACCTACTTTGTTTAAGTGAATTATTATGTGTCTGGGAGTTGGTCTTCTCATTTGTTGTCTTGCAGGGGTTCTCTGAATCTCTTGTGTTTTAATTTTTGCATCACTGATGAGATGAGGGAAGT
>NW_007005274.1:0-626 GCF_000164805.1 Carlito syrichta
AGGTTGCTGAGAATCTATAATGACTAATTTGTCAAATCCAAGAAGCTTGTAGCCCTAAAGAATTACTGTAAATCAAATCCCAGATTCCAGATTAGACCGTATAATGTGTCCATGGAGAATTCTTGGATTGGCGACCCCCATAACCCAGATTCTTTTTGTTCTCAGTAAGACTCCTGGAGCTACTGGGTGACGTGGACTTACAAACTCTTATATACCAATACTCATAAGCCCAAAAGGTAAGAAGTGCCGTGGAAGTCAAGATTGCTGGATCCCCTTTAAGAATATGTTCTAAATCTCTGGGAACTCCTAATCCCAAGTTATGAATATCAATCTAAGTTTCCAGTAGTAGTTTCTGGATTAGGAGGTAAACCTGAAGTCAGAAATTACACAAAAAATGGCGAGATGATTCCTTGGGTTGTAGAATCTGGCCTTACAGCCTCCTGCAAAAGAGCCAAGCAGATGGCCAGATTCTCTGTTACAACTAAGAAGAGGAGCAGCAGGTTCCTGGGAATCGGCAATGACAGATTTGTGGTAGGTATACAGGAATTAGTTCTGAAAAAGTATGGGGACTGGGACTCCAAATTCCCTGATAGCATTTAGAAATTTTCCTGTAGGCTCCTAGATAT
>NW_007005275.1:0-959 GCF_000164805.1 Carlito syrichta
ATCAAAAAAGCAGCCAGGCATGGTAGCGCATGCCTGTAATTCCTGCTAATTGGAAGGCTGAGGCGGAAGGATTGCTGGAGCCCAGCAGGTCGCGGCTGCGGTGGCCGGGAGCAGCCACTGCACTCCAGTCTGGGTGATAGAGTGAGACTCCAACTCAAAAAAATAAAAATAAATAAATAAAATTTTAAAATGTCAGCAGTCTGACTGACTCCTTAGGACATGTTACTCAAAGTGTGGTCCATAGACCAGTAGCACCTTGGAGCTTGTTAGAAATATCAAATATCAGCTCCCCTCTTCCAGGCATACTGAAAAAGAATCTATGTTTTGACAAGATCCCTGATGATTCTTATACATGTTAAGTTTGAGAAGTCTGTGAGCCTAAAAATTAGAGATAAAACTATGCTTAAGATTGTTGTGAAGGGAAAGTACGGTTTCATCAGCGACTTAAGGTCCTGCCAGTAGCAGAACACCTTAGCACTGTTTTCAATTTTCTATTTTTTTTGGTATTTTCTTAATTCACACACACACACACACACACACTCTCATGCTCATACTCACACAAACTCCACTTCTTAATGGGTCTCCATGTCTTCAATCTTTTCTCCTTCCTCCTTAGTGATAATTGCTGCCAAAATTATCTTTCAGAAATAGAGGTTGACTAGACATTATACTACTCAAAATGATTTACTCACTCTTTGTTCATCTATTGGCTCAATCTGCCTTTTTGTCCTTGTCTCTTAACTGTCTATGCACCCTGACCCAAAATCATACCAAGTGACTCATCATGCCCTGGACACAGCATATTCTTTATAATCTCATGTCCTTGCATATGCTAATTCATCTTCTGAGACTCTCCTTTTATTTTTTCACCTGATAATTTGTATTCATACTTGAAGACCCAATTCCCATGTCTTCTAGATGAGGCATCCATTTTTAGCCAGACAGAATTAGCTGCCCTG
>NW_007005276.1:0-1435 GCF_000164805.1 Carlito syrichta
TTATGGTTTGAGGTTTTACATTTAGGTCTCTGATCCATTTGGAGTTAACCTTTGTGCATGGGGATAGATAGGGGTCCTGTTTCAATCTTCTGCATGTGGCCAGTCAATTTTCCCAGCACCATTTACTGAATAGGTTCTCCTCTCCCCATTGGTAGGTGGTGGGGGCTTTGTCGAAGATGAGTTGGTTGAGAAATTGAGGTTTTGCTTCTGGAATCTCAATTCTGTTCCATTGATCTATATGCCTGTTCCTGTACCAATACCAAGCTGTTTTGATGATTGTAGCTTTATAGTAAAGTTTGAAATCTGGTATTGTGATACCACCTGCTTTGTTTTTTTTGCTGAGGATTGTTCTGGCTATTCTTGGATGTTTGTGTTTCCATATGAATTCCTGTGTTGTTTTTTCTAGGTCTGAAAAGAATGTTGTTGGTAATTTAATGGGTATTGCACTGAATTTGTAGATTGCCTTAGGTAAGATGGACATCTTCACAATGTTGATTCTTCCGATCCATGAGCATGGGATATTTTTCCACTTGTTCATGTCGGCTTTGATTTCTTTGAGCAGTGTTTTGTAATTTTCATTGTAAAGGTCTTTCACATCTCTGGTCAGGAAGATGCCAAGGTATTTCATTTTTTTTGTGGCTATTGTGAATGGAACTGTGTTTTTTATTTGGGTTTCTGTTTGTTTATTATTGGTGTAGAGAAATGCAATTGTCTTTTGTACATTTATTTTGTATCCTGAGACTTTGCCAAAGGCTTTTATCAACGTAAGGAGACCTTTGACAGATTCTCTTGGGTTTTCAAGGTACACCATCATGTCATCTGCATAGAGAGATAACTTGACTTCCTCTTTTCCTATTTGAATACCTCTGATTGCCTCCTCTTCTCTGATTGCTTTAGCCAGGACTTCCAATACTATGTTGAACAGGAGGGGAGAGAGTGGGCATCCTTGTCTAGTTCCAGTTTTCAGGGGAATTGGTTCCAATTTTTGTCCATTTAGGAGTATGCTGGCTGTGGGTTTCTCGTAGATGGCTTTTACTATTTTGAGGTATGTTCCTCGTATGCCTAGATGTTCAAGGGTTTTTATCAAGAAGGGGTGCTGGATTTTATCAAAAGCTTTTTCTGCATCTAGTGATATGATCATGTGGTTTTTGTTTTGACATCTGTTGATGTATTTAATTACATTTATGGTTTTACGAATATTGAACCAGCCTTGCATGCCAGGAATGAAGCCCACTTGGTCATGATGGATGATTTTTGAGATGTATTGCTGAATCCGGTTTGCTAGGATCTTGTTGAGAATTTTAGCATCTATGTTCATCAAAGATATTGGCCTGTAGTTCTCTTTCTTTGTTGGATCTTTACCTGGTTTGGGTATCAATGTGATGTTGGCTTCGTAAAATGATTTGGGGAGAGTTCCATCTTTTTCCAATCGCCT
>NW_007005277.1:0-982 GCF_000164805.1 Carlito syrichta
TCTTGTGAAGAACGTTGTTCTTTTTTCCTTTCTTCTGTGTTTAGTACTTTCTGAGTGTTTCATGTAGAGATGGTTTTGTGGCTGCATAAGTTCTTAGGGATTGGATATCTGGGAAAGATTTTAATTCTCCCTCACTGATGAAGCTTAGCTTGGCTGGGTAGGTTATTCTTGGTTGAAATTGTTTATCCTTTAGGACTTTGAAGATAGGGCTCCAAGCTCTCCTAGCCTGCAGGGTTTCTGCAGATAAATCTGCTGCTATTCTGATTGGTCTTCCATGGTAGGTGATCTGGCCTTTTTCTCTTGCTGCCTTTAGGATTTTTTCTTTTGTGCCTACTTTATTTAGGCGAATTATTATGTGTCTAGGAGTTGGTCTTCTCATTTGTTGTCTTGCGGGGGTTCTCTGAATCTGTTGTGTTTGAATTTTTGCATCACTGATTAGATAAGGGAAGTTTTCTTGAATGATCTCATGGAAAGTTTGTTCCAATGTGGTCTCTGTTTCTCTTTCTGCCTCAGGGAATCCGATTATGCTTAGGTTAGGCCTCTTGAGGTAGTCATTCATCTCTTGAAGGTTTTTTTCTATCTTTTTGAGCTTATTTTCTGTGTTTTTAAGAGTTTGGGTTATTTCTATATTTTGGTCCTCAAGCTCTGAGATTCTTTCTTCTGCTTGGGTAATTCTGCTTTCCATGCTTATCAATTTGTTATTTATTTCATTCTCAGTATTCTTTATTACTGTTATCTCAGAAATCAGCTCCTTCCTAGTTTCTTCTTGTGTATCCTCAATTCTTTTTAATCTCTCCATTATTGTTTTGATATCTACATTTGCATTTTGAGACCCTTCATTCTGGGGGACTTTTTCATTGTTTGCATTCCAAAGTCAGTTTTCTCAGTGTCTGCTCTCTCAGGCGTCTGGGAGAGACCCATACTCTTCTTTTGGCTTTTCTTCATTTTCTGTAGATTTTCTCCCTCTCCCCCTTTCCCTCCC
>NW_007005277.1:1002-11192 GCF_000164805.1 Carlito syrichta
CCCCCTCTTCAATTCTGTTTTTGAAGGAAGGTGGGGTTGCTTTTATTTCTCTTCTGCAATGACCTGTTCTTCCTTATGAGGGTCTTCTCGCTTTGTTCACTTTTCCCTCTGCTTTACAGTCTGTCTATTCAACAGTATGCAGTCTTGGTCTGTTCAGCGAATCTCACCAGTTCACCTATGCCTTTGCCATCTTGCCCTGTCTCTCCTTTGGATTGTGTAAAGCGGGATTGGATCCGGACTCCCAGGTGGTTCTTAATATTTGGAATTAAAATATCTTACTTGTACAAATTGAACAAAAGCCTACAAACACTTGGAAAGATTCCCAAGTCTCCTTCCAAGTCTGTACAAGCTAGAGGCCCTGAAGCTAAGGCTTTGCTTGTTTCTTGGCAAATACACCTCTGCCAGGACATGCTTTCATCAGATGTATCTTTCCTTGTATGAGGCAAAGAAATTCTAAATTAGCTGGAACGTTTTCTGTTGCTTTTCTTGTATTGTACTTCCTTTTTGAAAATTTCCTCCTTAGTTCAGCAAAGAACTTTATATGAATCCATGTGTTAGTCTTGTGGAGATGAAGGGTATAGAATAGGAAAAGGATGAGGAATTTTTCCTCCTTGTAAGTTTCTAGACTCCCAGAGAAGCATAGCTTCAACCCATCTGGAGAACTGCAGCATGATATTGCCAATAGGGACTGACTTTAGTCGAGTCATCCTAGAATAGCAGGAGAGGCACAAATGAGGCTCACTTCTCTGTAAATCTGGGATCCCAGAATGTGGTGAATTTTAAATATATTTTCAAAAGATCCCTTGTTTCATTGCACCCCCATACAATTGCCCTGCATTTGCCATTTGGCCCTTATTGTGCAGCCAAGAGAAGGAACTCAGAGTCTAGTGTCAGTAGGCAAGGAGAAAAAAAAATGAAGCTACAGTTTTTGTCTGTACAAACCCTGTATATATTTGTTTGTTTTGTTTAATTTTATGAATAAGACACAAATTGAATATTACCCCCACAGTGTAATCTTGAATACAATTGCTTCAAGTTCTAACCAGCATGGAGGATTGAGGACATCAGTTATTGCCTGGATCTCAGACTGTCCAGAATTTGGATATTGGCTGCTGTCCCTGTAACACTGATTAGGGTCAAGTGGACATGGGAACTGAGGAGTTAAGATAACCCAGGCACAAAGGTCTTACAGAACAATACATCCTTGTTCTTGATGTTTGGCTGAGGAATTTCCCAGTGTTGCATTGGACTGAGACCAGGTTCTTTCCCTTTAGTTACAAAGACCCATTCTCACTGGGGCAAATGGCAGCATCCATGTGCCTTCCTGAAATTCTGTGAAATCAAATACCATGCTGATGTATGTGTATGTGTATATATTTGCCTATAATGCTAAACACTTGAAGAATGCCTTATGTCCTCATTCAGGATCATAGTTACTTAGAAGTGCCTGCCCGATTCCAAAATGCATAACTATTCTATGCCACAGCTAGTTGTCCCATTAAAAGAGATTCCCTGGACTGACAAAATAATGATTTTCTAGAACCACCAAGCTATACTGACTATATGAAGAGTTGAAACAAAATATACCATCATAAGAAAGGTTAATAGTTGTGAAAGCTTACTGACACAGTAAATGGTAGACTATTAGAACTAGAAGAGACCTTGCAATGAATCATGGATTTAACTCATATCAACTGAGGATCTATTATGTGCCCTGCATTATTCCCCACACAGAGAATACAGAAAAGAATGTTATAGACAAATTATCTTCCCTCACGGAGTTGACATTCTAATAGGGGAGACAGACAACTAGCGAGGAAATAAATAAACAAGATAAATTCTATAAGTGCTCTGATGAAAATAATAACCTAGGTGTGAGATAGAAAGTTACTGTGAGGGGTAGGAGAGCTTCTTTAGATAGGGCAGTCAGGGAGCCTCTATATTGACTATTGCCCTGCAGATCCACTGTCTACCCTTCCCTACTAGCTCTGTGTAGGAAGCAGATCAGTTCTTATGATGCAACAAAGCCAACGATATCCAAAGTGTCTGAGGCAGACAGTGAGGCATTATAAAACTCATGGTGAGCCCCAACAGTGGAAGCCCTATGAAGACTCACAAGGCTTGGAGTGAGATCACATGATATTATACCCTTGGGGGACCAGCCACTTAACTGGCAGCAGAATGTGAAGATATTCATATCTCACATAAATACCCCAAAAGGTATCCATAATAGAGGAGGCTACTGACAGTCAGATAGACAAGATGTTATTCCCTTTTCTCATTGACACTAGCGTTTGCTCAGATGGCTCATGAACAAATCGGTCCCGATGGCAGAGATGGAGAAAATACATGGGCTCAAAAACCTGGCTTCCCCTCACCCAGTTTCATCTGGCTAGTGCCCCTGCTGAGTGCCCAAATTCTCAATAGTGAAAACAAACATATGTCCCTGACATGGTATCACCTCCTTGGGGAACCTGCCAGTCAATGTAATTGACAGTAGATCAATTACATTGGATCCGTATACATCATGGAGAGATTAACCTTTTTTTTCCCCACAGCAACAGATACATATTCTAAATATGGGTTTGTCTTCCCTTCCTGCAACAATTCTTCCAATACTGCCATTCAGGAATTGATAGAATTTCTTTTCCCTCTTCTTAGTATTTCTCACATAGCTTCTGCTAGCAAAGGAAATGAGGTAATAAGAATGTATACCCAGGAGACTATATCTAATCTTTCGGTGGATTAATTCAGATCACAACTCCATGATATAGAAACTATTATTATGCACCTTTTGTAGCTGTGGAAACTGAGACTTGAGGAGTTTTAAAAACTTGACCCAGGCTGGGCTCGGTGGCTCAGCCTGTAATCCCTGCATTTTGGGAGGCCGAGGCAAGTGGATTACCTGAGCCCAGACTCGCCTGGGCAACTTGACAAGACCTCATCTCTACAATAAATCAAAAGTTAGCCAGGTGTGGTAGCGCACACCTATAGTTCCAGCTACTTGGAAGGCTGAGACGGAAGGATCGCCGGAGCCCAGCAGGTCGAGGCTGCGGTGGCCGGGAGCGTGCCACTGCACTCCAGTCTCGGCGACAGAGTGAAACTCCAACTCAATAAATAAATAAATAAATAAAAACTTGCCCCAAATGATCAGCTAGCTTGTGGCATAACCAGGACTAAAATCCAGACTTTCTGGTCAAAAAGTCTGTGTTAAAGAAACACATACTTTCTGGGAGAAATGGTTGATTTCAAGGTTGGGGGAGGGAAAACATAAGATGAACCAGAAATATCTTGTAGTCCCAGAAAGTAAGAAAGTACCCTCCCCCTGCCATATGAGAAAGAAAGAAGGAAGGAAGAAGAGGAGCGAATGAGGAGGGAGGCATAAAAGGAGGAAGGAAGGGAGAGAGCTAGGTAGAGCTTGTCAAAGGGACATAAGAGTCAGCCTAAAGGAGCACTGAACAAAATAAATAACAATCATGTTGGATTGTTACTCAAAGAATAAAACAAATATCAAGGAACACATACTGAGACAAATAATTGATCAAATAAATACATGGAGGAGAATGGATACATCTTTCTTACAGAAGAATTCCAAATGATGTATACAAATTCTTCCCTTCCCAAGAGGTAGAACTTAATTCCCCTCCCCTTCAGTTCTGGCTAGACTTAGTTATCTGCATCCCCAAAATAACTTATAGCAAGGGGAAATAGTAGCTTTACAGTGGTTAAACCTGGCAGATACCACCTTAACTAAGTGATCAAGATTAACCTCACCATTCATAAGTGATGCTGACATAATGTGCTTCCTTATAGGATTCAGTAAGGAACTTCAGGTCTGTGATATCTTCTGTCAAAACCCTTAGCCCCAGTCTAATTATGAATAAGCATTAAACAAACCCCGCGGGGCACTCTTCACAACTGTCAGGGTCGGGTCATGGAAAAGAAAGAAAGACCAGGAAACTGTCACCAAGTTGAGGAGACAAGGAGACATGACAAATGCAAAGTAGTATCCTGGGCTGTATCCTGGATTGGATCTAGGAACAAAAAATGGACATTAGTAGAAAAACTGGCAAAATAAAATCTGTAGTTTAGTTAATACTATTGTAGCAGTGTGAATTTCTTAGTCTTTACAAATATATCACGGTTATATAACATGTTAACGTTTACAAAAGCTGAGTGAAAAATATATGAACATTCTCTGTACAAACTGTGTAAGTTTTCTATAAATCTGGAGGTGTAACAAAGCACAAAGTTTAAAAAAATTCAGAAAACTAACCACTGATTAGATCACCTTTGAGTCATAAAATTTGACAGAACTTCCCTGGGTGTTTTCCATTTGGGACCATTCAGTCATAGGCCATAAAAATTTGTTTCTCTGCCCAATTAATAGAGAAAATAAAGAAAGGGGAAAAAAGCAGAAACATAAGGAGTTGATTAATTCTCCAGTTTATAACAATTACTGTGAAAAGACTGCATTATTAATTTAGTAAATTCAGTGACTCGACCATCAGTCATTAGTTTAGTTGTTGAATTTTTCTCTGCATTTCCACAAGAACCACAGATCTGACATCTTGTGCTGAAAGCTCTAACTTCACCAAAAAATAGTGCACCAACCTTAATAAATAGTCACTGGGATAAATCATTTGAGACAATCAGAAGCTTCATTATGCATTTGCTGAAAAGTTGGCCTCTTTGGTGAATATTTTTAATGTATTTCTCAAATCTGTCTCCACTGCAACACGTCATGCTGGTGAACCGATATAGACAACAACTGGATGCAATAAACAAAGGAGATGTGTAGAATTACTTAGAAGCAAAATTGAGGAAGCAGTCTTCTCCACAGCAGCTGAGTTTCCTCTGGTCACAAGCTGCAGTAGGACCTGTGCTTCTTCAATGTAGTTGGTATTTAATAATTGCACATTTATTTAACACCTACTTCTAAAACATATGGAGATGACCATCACCATGGGCCAGGACTGGATGATCATTATTTTATTACAACCCTACATAAGAGTCATGATTATCCCTACTGTTGGAGCTGAAATGATTGATACCCAGAAGCAATAAGTCACATTGTCAGCAGGGCATCAAATCTAGATTTCTTTGACTTCAGACCTCAAGCATTTCCCCAGACACAGTAGGGCTTATTCACAGGGAGCAGAACTGTGCTTCCACCGGCAACTCAGCACACAGCCTACATGCCCAGGAAAGCAAATGAGATCTTGAAGGCCATTATTTAAATGAATCACTTTTTAAAAAACAATGCCAGGCTCAGTGGCTCAGCCTGTAATCCCGCGCCTTTGGGAGGCTGAGGTGAGTGGATTGCCTGAGCCCGCGGGTTTGAGACCCGCCTGGGCAGCGAGACCTCATCTCTACAATAAATCAAAAAATCAGCCGGGCGTGGTAGCGCATGCCTGTAATTCCAGCTACTTGGAAGTCTGAGGCGGAGGGATCGCTGGAGCCCAGCAGGTCGAGGCTGCGGTGGCCGGGAGCGGCCACTGCACTCCAGTCTGGGCGACTGAGTGAGACTCCAATTCAAAAAAACAACAACAACAACAACAAAAACATGGTAAGTGGACCCTGAACATTTACCAAAATACTATAAGAAAGGGATTGGCAGTAGCGGGATACTACTGGGCTAGGGAGGGAGGGGTAGGGGAGACACAACATCAATAAGGGTACCTGATCTCAGACCAGGCAAAGTGGAGAACAAAGGGAGGCCCAAACTTTACCTGTACAATGACCACTTACATACCTAATCCTGAATTGTGCCCTACATCTTTAAAATAAAATAAATAAATAAAAAACATGGAAGATCAATTAAGCAACATTTGATAGTTAACTCAAATTGTCTCTTTTTCCTTGGAAGACATGCTCTGAGTTCCACATCAACATTGGAAAGAAGTGAGTATTCTCAACAGTAGACCCACTGTTCAAGAAAATATCTTTTTAACTTTTTCTCCCTCAAGTCATAAGAAATGTTTTTTTTTCTTTTTCAAAAACAGCAACAAAAATGTATCTATGTAATAAGAGAAAACAGCTTCCTGAGCAAAAAGCACAAACAGCAGTTTCAGAGCAAACTTAAAGCAGGTTTCCCCAAGGAAACATTAAACACACCTACCAAGGTGCCGAGGGGCTCAGGAAACAGCAGCCCACACAGCAGAAGGAATCCCAGCCCTATGGCTCACACTCCAGGAATGAAAGCAGAACTCCAACTGGCAGAGGAAGACACTGGATAACCAACTTCAAATCTATTATATAAATATATATGCATATGCATTCATGCAATTTGTATATTGTACACTTATCTATAGTTATACCTATAGATAAGTATACAATATATACCTATATATAAGTAAATTTATCAATAGAAAACAATGTTACATTTGTATATAAATACAAAAATTATATATATGCAAATTCAAAATCTAAATTGAGGCATATTGTGTTAAATAATAATTTTTATTTAAAATGAATTAACAGGCTCTCTTCTGTTGCTGCTGTTTGTTTGTTTTTTACTGGAAATTCAAGGGAAGTTAATATGATGAGAGGACATACACGGACTGGATAAGGAAATCTCTACAGAACGTCTTTTCAGAACAATGATATATATATAATTGGAGAGGGTTGTGGTAGCAACTCCTTTGAGAATCTGATGAAAGCTATAGATTGCCTTCCATGAAAATGAACATACACCCATTCATGCCACTTTTCTTTCTGGGTGGTCATGGACTTCTGGGGACCATCTATGGAGAGTCCAGGGCCTCCCAAGTCTTCTGCTTATGTTCATTTCTCAAAGCGGGAAAGAGATTGACAGCTCATCAAGACTTCTAAAAAAAGTTTACAAATCCTTTGTTAAAGGAGATTTGAGTTTTATCTACTTGTACATATGGGGCTGATTTCTATACTTTTCAATGTCCAGATAGTGTTCCAGATGCTCATATCCCTAAGTAATTTAAGTCAAACAGACAGAAGAGTAACAACCAAGGACCCAAGCTTTGGTACCTTAGCAAGAGGTCCACAAAGCTTAGAATCGAATGAACATTAACCAAAGCTGGAAGGCCATAGAATCTGGTCCACAGAAGCATGGCCAGGAGAACCAGAACACTGCACTGGCCCTCTCTAGTTCACAGCTGGGTCAGAACCGATCCAATGGATGATGGAGCTGAGGTCATGGAAGCCATTTGCCAAGCCCATGGGCTGATCCTGAACAATAGAATGGAATTGCGTCATAAGCACATTTCAATCTCATTGATTCAACTAAACAATCTAGGAAATTAAAAAGAAAAAGCCCAAGTAAGAGTACGATAAGGAGTGAATAATTTAAATAGTGCAGACAGTGAGGCCATCCCACTCAACAAACACACATCAAATGGCAATAGTTATGCTGGCAAAACATAAGGGACGAGCAAGAACATGTGAGGGACTTCAAGGGTTTCTTGGTCATTGACAAGGATGCAAGCCTATTTTTCAGCTGGACAAACAAGTGAATGTTCAAGGAAGGCAAAGTTGAATTGAAGATCAGGGCTACTAAGAAACATTAACAAGTGAAGAATTAGACAAATGTGTGAAATCATATGCAAAAGATAGAAACATTTCGATATTTTCTTTGTCAGTTGAGGAAAATGGTGTACAGAATGAGCACCCACCTTTATAATAGTGGGCTGCACAATATTTATTCTTGGCAGAAAAACAAAAACATTCGTCAACAAAGAAATATGACACCCAAAGTCACTAGCTACTGTATTCCCAGATCAGTCTGATACATAGCCGGTTCCACAGCATTGTTGAATGCTCCTAGGTTGCTGCTATTGAGAGATATTTAAAGCACTGACTAAAGTGGATCTTATGACACTCCTGACCTTGAGCAAGAGAAATCAAAGAGGGAAGGCACCATTCACATTAAACACTAGCCTGAGCCCTACGTGGGTGTATGAAACGCACGTGGGAGAGATTCCTTCCAGACCACATACGTCTGTCACCATTGCTGATTGAACCACTCCAGTGAAAGACTCTGATTATGGCCCATGGGGGGAAAATTTATGCCTAGGATAATATTTCATCTCTCAACACTTCCCGAAGGGTTTTCAAGGGGCTTTACCCTTGTTATCAACATTTAAACCTCAAAGGGAGTCAGTTATCCCAGGCGAGTCAGAGGACATGAGGTGGTCGTTTCACTGACTTCAAAAGCAAGTGAAATTTATTGTATCAAATATCACATCAAATCACAGGCAGAAGATGATGATGGGGAAAAAGAATCCCCCATCATTGTGACCTACCTTAGCATTGACAAAAATGAGTCATATTTGTGTATACATTTGTCTATAAAATCCTGTTATTAAACCCGCAAAATTGGTAGAAAAAAAGTTCTTACTCTCATTCTTATAGTGCTTTATAGTTTTGAATGTACCTTAACACATATGATCTCTTGTCACAGTTAGGTTGAACTCTGTGTTGTATAATATCACAGTGTGGAAACTGAGGTTCAGAACATTAAATGAATTGTCCAGGTTCAAACTTGGAAAGGGATAGCTGTTTGGTTACGTTGGTGAGGAACCACATTTAGTCATAATACCATCCTGTTCTGAGCTACAAAGGAAAGGAACAATTGTTTGGATATCTATGTTTTGAAGGGTAGCAGCTTGCAAGGTTCTGAAAGAACAACTTGCTCCTAGAGCATTGATTCTCAAATTCCATCACTAATCCAGGATGAACGAATGCCCAATTTTTCAGCTTCTCTGGAAATAATACTGGCTCTCTGCCCTTGCCTACATCGTCCCAATTCAGTGCTACTGGTTTGTTGTTTTTAATCCCCTTGCCTCTATTTATTCATTATAAAGTCCCTCCAATTCTAACAGCCTAAACTATTTGTGAATACAAATGCTGGAGTTATTTGTCACATACATAAGCATGCTGTTTGACTGCATCTACCTCTGGAAGATACTGCAAATGTGTGTTTGTCTCCAGAGCCTTTCTGCCTGGAACTTCCTCATCATAGAAAACCAAAAATGGCACAAGATGGCTTATTTTGCCTGTAATTTAAGTAACATTTTATTTATTCTAGCATAATGTAATAGTATCTCTGAAACTCAATATTATGTTAAAACTTCCAGCCCCCTCATGCAGTTGGCAGACATTGAAAATAGAATGGAGGACAACTTCATTGTTAAAGAAGAAAGCAAGTAAGAAGATCATATACAATTATTTTAACTTTATGAAAGTTTTCTACTCACAATGTTTCATACACAATTACTTCTCAAAATGAACCTCTTCTAAACTGAGCCTAAATCCAGTCTGATCTGCCTGGATTTAGTTTGTCCCAGAGGACAAATTTCTACCTATGAATCACGCTATCGTGGTAAAATTTTTAAAAAATTCCTCTTTCACACGATGGAATATTATGCACCCATGTAAATGATGTTAAATCATTTATAGTGTCATGGAAAACAGATAAACAAGATATTAAGCCACAAATGTTCTACATTGATATTAGAATCTAATATAGAAATACTTCAAATGCCTGAAAAGAGATACATGAAATGTTCAAAACAATGACCTCTGTTTGCAATGATGATTGACTTTTGTGTTCTTTATATTTTTCCTTTTTTTTATATCTGTCACTTCATATATTTAATTTTTTTTATTTACTTATTTGCACGAGGAGTTGAAACAAATTTTAAAGGAATTTTCCTCTTTTTTCTTTTAAATAAGTATTTCTTTACTTTTCATTTAAATAAAAACAACTAACTATAGAAATGTAGAAAAGTAAGAAGAAAATAGCACAAGTCAAGAGGCAAAAGTTGAGGAGACAGGGTGGGTGCAGTTGCATATGTTTTAAGAGTCATGGGCTCATGACCATCTGTTCAGAAGGCAAGCACAAAGTCCTTTTTAAAAGGGTTTTTTTCCCAAACATGTGAGAATGTTCCAACTTAAAGCTTAAATTTTTTTGTTTTTTTAAAGGAGAAAAACTAGCAACACACACACACACGCACACACACACACAAAGGAAAAAAAGACATGAACCACCCAGCCTAATCATCTTCCTAAATTAGTCACAGGAGTTTGGTTTCTTTTTTATAAAAAGACTAATAAAAGTATTGAAAAGCCGGGCTCAGTGGCTCAGCCTGTAATCCCGCGCCTTTGGGAGGCTGAGGTGAGTGGATTGCCTGAGCCTGCGGGTTTGAGACCCG
>NW_007005277.1:11212-98185 GCF_000164805.1 Carlito syrichta
AGACTCCAACTCAAAAAAAAAAAAAAAAAGTATTGAAAAATATTTTCTCATCTCTTACATTTGTAAAGGTAATAGAATGTAGATGCTTCTTAGAAAGCAGATCAAAAAGTGCCATAAAATTTCTACCCCTGTGGCTGAGAGCATCACCAGGACCAGAAAGTTTGAGATACTGGAGCAGAGGGTGGAGAACAGGAAGCACAGTCCAGAAGAAACCAGAAAATATGGGACATGGTTGTGTAGGAAAGAGGACATACAAGATGTGATAATTAAGTTCGTGAACTCATCCTAGAAAAATGCTGCATACCTCATTGCTGAATATTACTATGATCACCTTTGATGTACTCCCCTTGGAAAGCTATGAACTGACACCAGTGCCTAGTCTACCTGTCAAAGCAGTTTTGGAACTCCTTTTCTGGAATCCATCAGGGCTGTCGTCAAATTACCCTTCATGTCCTTAATGTCACCAAAATGTCTTCCTTTCAATATTTCCATACTTTGAGGGAGCCAATCAGGTGAGTAGGGAAGATGTTCTAATACAGTTATTTGTTTATGGCTAAAAACTCCCTCATGAACAGTGCTGTGTGAGCTGGTGCATTGTCGTGATGTAAGAGCACCTTCAGGACAATTTTTGCACACACCTTTCTCATGCCAAGATTTTCAATTAGCATTTTTCTAACTGTGTCTCTACTGATGTTTAGTTGGTCTGTTATGCTTCTCACATTCAGCCAATGATTTTGATGCACAACTCAATGAATTTTTGCTATATTTTCATTAGTTCTGCTCATTACTGTCTGTCCTAACCTCTCTTCATTAGTGATGCTTTCTCTCCCCTCAGAAAAACATTTGTACACCCATTTTCTGCATAGCATTATCTGCATAAATTTGGACTAACATGTCCTTGATTTCACTTCCACTCTTGCCAAGTTTAACAAGAAGTGTAATGTTTGTTCATTGCTCTAATTCAAGCTCTGACTTTCTCATGCCAGCACACAAAAACATGCAACAGCAATAATGAATGCCACTCAGCAAGACACTGCCACACATTGACACAAACACAACTATGAGACACTGATATACCAAGATGATGAAACCTTACTGAGTTGTTTTTACAGTGCTGCCAACATAGGTGAATGGTGATAAGTTTGCAAACTTAATTGTCAGACCTTGTACAACACTGATTGTTACAAAGATTCCAGTAGTTTGGTTTCAAACTGAGGTGAACAGTTCAGTATTTATGCACATGTTTTATTATTTTTCTTTTTAAGAATCAAAGTTTCCCAAATTGAGTCTTTCTGCTAATGTTACTAGAAATGTCTAAAAAGGTGGAAAGGGGGACTCTTGAAATCAGGAAGAGAAAAAGATTGAAAATTATCAAATTCACCCTATTAACTCCAAATGAAATGAAATTAAGAACAAACCTGTTGGTTTCTAAGAGAGAGCAAACCAAAATCCAAACACCATTCTCCCTCCCTGCCCCAGTCCCTGCTCCACACACCAACAAGAAACGAGAAACTCAGCTAAAGTCCAACAAGCTGTGTTTTGTTCAAGAGTGAGGCCTCACCTCAGGTCAATGGCTGGTCTCTTCTGTCCACAGGGATGCTGTGTCTGGGAGATTTTCAGCTGTAGTAGGATTCTGCACGGCTGAAGGGGTCTGGGAATGAGACTTCCAGAATCTTTTTGAGGCTTTCTCTTTCGTTCCTCACCAGCCATCTTCCTAGTGCTTCTTTCCCCTAGGCAATGGCTCGCATCAAGAGTGGCCCCACTCAGTTGTGGGCTATAAATTGTCCTCTTCTTGACTTTCTGTCTCACTCTCACTGTCTTCAGTCTTTCCTTCCTCCTCACTGAAATTGTCATGGGCTTATTTGGGGCTGGTGCTAGATTCCTAGACTATGAACCACCCAACTTTGACCTCAGCCCCAGCCCAGGCTCACCCACTTCTCACTGCTTTCAACGTCATAGTCATCACTCAAGGAATACTTTGAAGTGTGTACTATGAGTCCCATTTTCTTCATATTCTGTCTTTTGAAATTCATTGTTGCTGTTGTTATCACCAGAGTAGTTGACTCTGCTCCAGCCTCTCCTTCTGGCTGGAAATAGAAATGTCCCTTGAGCTCTGCTGCCTTCTACAAGAGATCCACAGCCAGCATGCAACTAAACAGACAGAAATTGGAACCATTTCCCCTGAAAACCGGAGCAAGACAAGGATGCCCACTCTCACCCCTCATATTCAACATAGATTTGGATGTCCTAGCTAGAGCAATCAGACAAGAGAAGGAGATGAGTGGTATCCAAATAGGAAGGAGGAAGTCAAGCTATCCCTTTTTGTAGACGACATGATTCTATACCTCGAAAACCCAAGAGAATCTGTCAAAAGCCTCCTTGCACCGATGAAGGACTTGGGCAAAGTCTCAGGGTATACAATAAAGGTGCAAAAGACAGTCGCATTTCTATACAGCAACAACAAACAAACAGAAACCCAAATAAAATGCACAATCCCATTCACAATAGCCAGAAAAAAAAAAACCAAAAGACAAATACCTTGGCATCTTCGTAACCAGAAATGTGAAAGACCTTTACAATGAAAACTAAAAAACACTGCTTAAAGAAATCAAAGATGATACAAACAAATGGAAAAAATATTCCATGCTCATGAATTGGAAGAATCAACATCAAGGCAATCTAAAGATTGAATGCAATACCCATTAAGTTGCCAGCAGCATTCTTCTCAGAACTGGAAGTGACAATACAGGAATTCATATGGAAACATAAACGGCCACAAATCACCAAAACAATACTCAACAAAAAAAGCAGAGCAGGAAATATCACACTCCCAGACTTTAAAATCTATTATAAAGCTACAATAAACAAAGCAGTCTGGAATTGATACAAGAACAGGCATATAGACCATTGGAACAGGATAGAGATTCCAGAAGCAAAACCTCAATTTCTCAACCAACTCGTCTTTGACAAAGTCTCCATCACCAAAGACTGGGGAGAAAAGAACCTATTCAGTAAATGGTGCTGCCTTCTCTTTTTCTTGGTCCCACAAAGTCTTTGGCCTCCAGCCTTGATTTATCAAAGCCCAGCTGCTCTTCTCTCTCTCCCCTATCTCTTCAGTGTACTCTTCTGCTTTGTAGGGGTGAGACGACTGGGAGCAAGAGGCTGATGGTCTGTACCAGTTTTGTGCTCCTGTGCTAATTTTGCTTCTTTGATTCTTTATACGTTTTCTCTGTTTTCTCAGCTGATCGCTCCCTTGAGCGGCTTGAGTCTCAGGAATCCACTGATTCTCTTGATTTACCTCTTTTAAGATCTTTTTCCTTATGGATTTTTCTTTTTTATAACATTCAATATCAAGGTGGAGATCAATGGGAACATCTTTATATTTTCCTTTGGCCTTACAGTCAGGTACCTGGAGACTTCTCATTTCATCATGAGAAAAACCATGTTTTTTTTTAAATTTTATTTTACTTTAAATATGTAGCGTTAGGTATACAAGTATTCATTATGCAGGTATCCTTGTTGATGAGGTGTGCCTGCCCCTCCCCTGGCAGTTTCCCACTACTGCCAATCCCTTTCTTATAGTATTATGATAGTTGCTCAAGGTCTGCTTATAAGTGAGAACATGTGACACTTGGTTCTTTGTTTCTGTGATAGACACTCAGTATTACATAGCCTCTAAGTCCATCCAAGTTGATGCAAAGGTCATAACTTTGTTCATATTTATGGCTATGTAAAATTCCATTGTGTATATGAACCACATTTTTAAAAATTCAATCCTCTTTCGATGGGCAGCACTGTTGGTTCCATGTTTCTGCTGTTGTAAATAATGCTGCAATAAACGTGTATGCAGGTATCTTTTTCATAGAGTGATTTGAGTTCCTCCAGGTATATTCTCAGTAGGGGGATTGTGGGGTTGTATGGGAGGTGGATTTTTAGATCTTTTAGGGTTCACCACACTGTTTTCCACAGAGGCTGTACTAGTTTATACTCCCACCAACAGTGTAGAAGTGTTCCCTTTTCCCCCCATCCTCTCCAGCATCTGTTGTTTTTTGAGTTACTGATGATGGCTATCTTGACTGGAGTTAGGTGATATCTCAGTGTGGTTTTAATTTGCATTTCTTTGATGACTAGTGAGGCTGAGCATTTTTTCATGTATCTGTTGGCTGCTCATATGTCTTCTTTCGAGAAGTATCTATTTATATCGTTTGCCCACTTTGCAATGGGGCTGTTTGTTTTTTTCTTTTCATCATTTTTGAGTTCCTTATAGATCCTAGATGCTAGGCCTTTGTCAGATACATAGTTGACAAATATTTTTTCCCAGTCTGTGGGCTGCCTCCCCTCTCTCTTGATGGTTTCCTTTGCTTTGCAGAAGATTGTCAGTTTGATGAGGTTCCACTTTGCTTTTTTATCTCTTATGGCAGGGGCACTTGGGGTTTTGATCAGGAATTGGTTGCCGGTTCCGATTTCCATAAGGGTGTCTCCTGTATTTTCTAAGGTTCTTATAGTTTGAGGTTTTACATTTAGGTCTTCGACCTATTTAGAGTTGATTTTTAAAACCATGTCTTCTGAATGTACTAGGGGAAATATCTACCTTTCTGTATATCTGTGACTTTCCTTGTTTGTTGTTGCCACCTGCTCAGTCCTTTTAAGTATGTGGTAAAGCATGCAAGCGATTCATTCCGGAGGACACAAAGTGATGCTCTTTAACATGGCAAACAATAGTCACTGTATGCTGGGCAAACAACTCTCAGACTGAGTTGACTACAAGGGCTAGAAAATGGGACAAAATTCCTACTCATTTTTGTTTCTATAAACTGGATCCTGACAAAGCTTGTGTTCCTGAGCCAATAAGCCACTGAGTCATGCAGTGTCCTCATTAAGAGTCCATCTGTACATTAACCTGGTCCTCTAGAATAATGGTAGAGGAAGACGCTCCTGTAGAAAAGTGTTCCCTTGTGTTCTTTTTCTTTCATTCTCTTAGGTTTCTACAATAGTCATATACTGCTCATTTAAATATTTTCTTCAATCAGCCCATCCTACATTATAGCAATAATGCATCAATTTGCATTCCTACATCTAACTACTCCCATGCTCAGCTTACTCTATGCTCAGGATTTATTCTATACACTTTTCCCCAGTCTTCTCTTCTTCTTTCTCACACTACAGACTATTCCTAGTCAAGCTCTTCCATTCCCATTGCTTTTATTTTAATCTAAACATCAATAATTCCCATACATTTATTTCACAACCCAGATCTCTCCTCTGAAATCTGAACCTGTGAACCTGTGAATCTGGTTGCACATTTGTATATCCACTATGGTAACTCACTGGCAACTCAAGTCAGTATATTTCAACCATAACTCAGGACCCCTACTTCACACTCAGTCCTGTTTCCTTTGTCAATAAGTGACACCACCATCTATGCCATTACATTGGCTAGAAACCTGACTTGACACTTCCCCACCCAACGCTCCACATATATCCAATGTGTTATCAAGTCCTGTTGCTTCTCCTTGAAAAATCTCTCTCAAATCCGTGCACATTGCTTCATACATATACACACTCTACTAGGTGAGGACTTTACCTCTCACCTGGATCACTGCAGTAGGCTTCAATTGGTTTTTCTGCATCCATTCTTGCCTTCTTACTATCCTCTTCTCCCTTCGACCAAATTTATCATTCTGAACACAATAATTTGGCTATGCATTTTTCTAACTCTAAATCCTTCAATAGTTTCCCTTTTGCTTTTTAAAATAAAATATAAATATTTTGCCAAATTACAGGACCTCCAACAACATGACCTCTTTCTTTTTCATCATTCTCATTTTGTTCTACTCTTTCCCTTGATTTTTGTGTTCTGACATTGAAGGAAAGGAAAATTCCCACAGACTCAGAATTTGAAATAAAGTTCTGCCTTTCATAAGAAATACATTGGAGGGAGAAAGGAGACTTCTTATCAGCCAAGGGTGGAGGATTACTTCAAGTCCAGATTCTTAAAGCATCAAAATGACAGACTTTCTTTTATATGAGTACAACAGTTACTGTCTCCAAGGATTTCTCTGTAACTAACAAAGAAAGAGAAGGCCTCAGGATGCTCATGTTGGGAAGAAGAGGCATTGCAATCCTTACTGGAGAGGAAAAGATGAACTTGTCATGAGCTATCAAACTTCAAGACTATTTATATAGAGGCTCTGATAATGTTTATTTGAAATTTGCCCAGTAAAGTGTTTAGGATCGGTAATAGATTATATTTGTCCAAGAAAGTAAAGCATTGAAATGGCAGAAAGAAGTCTTGTGTTTTCCCAAGGCAGTCAAACATTAAAGACCTCTTTTAGCTGGAATTTTTGTACAATGAGCTAAGGACATCTGTTAATCATGGAGAAGCTGGTTTCCTAATCTTCAACCACAATAACTTTCATTAAGTGCCTCAAAGGAGAAAATGTCTCTCTTGTTAGGTTCATTTCACACAGCCTATTCTACATGAGACACTTTTCTCCTCCTTCCCTCTTTCCCACTTCAAGATAACTCCTACTCTTCCTGTTAAATACCAGATAATATCATTGTCTCTGAGATAGCTTCCTTGATTAACTGGTCATCAGCTGTTAACTGGTTAACCATTCCCTGATCAACTGTTCCAGAGCTCTCCATGTTTGAACTACTTACCAGCAATGTGATTCAATGATTAGTACATGTGAGAATATACATATCAGATTCATTATAGCTCCTACTCTTAGCACAGAATTTTACACATTTAAAAAATATTTAAATATATTAATTTCTTTGTATTATTTAATATTTTTCATCTATTCTACTAAACTGTAACTCCCTTGATAAGAACTTTACTGTATATCTTTTTATGTTTCCGTTATGACTTAATATAGAGCTCTGTCCACACTATACATTCAATCAAGGTTTTTAGTCATACCTAAATAAATTCAGAAACAAATATAAACTTTCTTTATCTTTGACCGTATGAGATACAGCAGCAATCTTAAGTTTTTGCTTCCAGAAAACTTATGAAAATTTATTTAAGACTCCAAAGAAGAGTCATTTTGTGGGTTATAGCTGTCAATATTTACCATCTAAGAGTTAAAACTGAAAAACTAAAAAATATATATTTACTAATTGATTTATTTACTAATTGATTTCCAGAGTAAAACAAATATTTGGTTAGAAGAATGGCATTGTTTTGTATTTTTTAACAATCTCTTTAATGTCTAATTTAAAAAAGACAACTGGATTCTAATACTTGTTCTGCTTTAAACTTGCTGAAACATGTTGGTTTGTTTGAATTATATGAAGAAAATCTGGCTTTATATAATTATATAGTTGGAAAATAGAAGAGATTAGTTTTATTTAATAATTGTGACTATTCACCTTTACTACTACACCAAAACTCAGCAAGTGGTAATTTCTTAAAAATTGGTTGGAATATAAAATTTGAGACATTATCAATCAGTTCTTTTTCATAAATGGTTACATTAAAATCTATCAGTTCATTTTGCACTTTGAATAGATATTTAACTCATGTATGCTGTCGTAACAACAGGTATTAATCATTAAAAACAATTCACTGAGTCATGCAGACTTTCTAAGTGTCATATTTCATTATTTAATATAAAAATTACATTTATTCATATCACCACCGGCCAGGAGCAGTGGTTCATGCCTATAATCCCAGCACTTTGGGAGGCCGAGATGAGAGAATTGCCTGATTTCATGGGTGTGAGACCAGTCTGGACAACTTGGTGAGACCTCATCTCTACAATAAATCAAAAATTAGCCGGGCAAAGTGGTGTGTGCCTGTAGTTATAGCTACTTGAAAGGCTGAGGTGGAAAGATCACCTGAGCCCAGCAGGTCAAGGCTGCAGTAGCCCTGAGTGGACCATTGCACTCCAGACTGGGGGACACAGTGAGACCTCAACAACAACAACAACAACAAAAAACACCACCAATCTCATAAGAAAAGTATTTAATTATTGAGACATTGTCAAACTTACAGTGGCAAATACAAATTTTTCAAAAGTTTAATTTTCACTTCAGACCTTAAATTTTATCATTGATAACAAAACTTGTCAGTTGTTTTACTTAACATGATAGACCTACTTTGTATATTTTTAGAAAAATGTTTTACAAATTCCCAAATCTGAGTAACCAGAGTTTGTCTATCAGTTACTGTTTCAAGTAAAAACCGTGTTTTTTTATTTTTTTTAAAAAAAGGCAGACACTTTGACTTGCAACTTAGACAATTACATGAGTGATTTTTCTCTAGAAAAACATTGTGCTTCAGTATGCAGCAGAAATACTTTATGTACTTGACTTTTGTATCATGTCCTACTCTAGGGTTGTATTAAGTAGCCAGAGTTCAAGAGACATTCGTTAGAAGTCAATATTCTTTCCTGGACTTCAATCCTCAGCCTCTTTCAACTCTGATGGAAAGGTCATGGTTTCCAGTACCTCTGTCTTCCAAACAATGTCACAACACACACAAATTACACTTCTAGACCTGCATGTGTGTTGTTAACACTAACATCTTTAAGGGCCTATGCAAGAGACTACAGATGCCAGCCAGGGCAAAACAAAACAAAATCAATTCAAATTCCAGGTCCTCTTGCTGGTGGGGCGCATGGAGGAGGGCATGGAGAAGGTGATTGCTTCCATATTAATTAAAAGCACATAGAAGTAGGAGAAAAAGACTGAAGGACAACTTCCAAGACCAACTGGGGTTCAGGAGGGATGATGCTGGTATAGCAAAGGGAGAAATCAGAGAACAACAGGCCAGGAAGGAGGCTTTAAGATAGCCCTGAGTCTGGGAATTCTTTTCTTCCCCCATTAAATAATCATAAAGGTTTCCCAACACTCACTGACCTCATGGTTTCTGTGATTTAGCCAAGGAGTGCAAAACCATTGTCAGTAGGGATCAAGGAGGTAGTTCACGAAGTTCATCATGAAGCAACTACCAGGAGGCACAGAAGGAGGCACCACCCCCAGAAGAGTGGAATCTCTCCCACTCACTCTCCTCCATTGCTTGTCCTCTCCTACAGGTAACAAGTGTCTGAAAATACTCCTGCACATTTTGAGATCAAGGTTTGGAGAGATTTTTAGCCTTGTAATATATCTTAGAAGTTTTCTACTTGCTTTATAATTTTCTATTAATTAAATAACTAAGGAAATAAACCATGAGATGAAAGAATATTTTTGTCATGAGAATCTCGTAAAAGATGCTGTTGACATGAGGATTCCTCAAAGAATAATACTTCTAATATTTTATTTATTTTTACTGACTAAGAGCAGGATTTAAATGTAGCTTTGCATTCTTAGGCAAGTTACTTGACCTCTCTGAACTTCTGTTTCCTCAACTTGTAAAATAAGAATAATAATATTTATCTTTAAAGACAGTTGTGAAAATTAAATAAGATATTACACATGCAGTATTTGGCACTGTGCTTGGTACAAACTAATACATAATCAATAATGGCAGAGGTGATTGACAGTGGTGGTTGTAGCAACAGCAGGAGAGGTCATGATAATTGTGGTGTAGACTGATGGTGGTGTAAGCAATGGTGGCTGTGGTGGTGGCAGTGGCAGCAGTGGTGGTGGCAATGTTGTCAGTAGTTGTGGTGGTGGTGGCAGTGGCAGAGAGGTAGGGTGGTAATAGTGACTTTTTATTTGGGGAGGCTGATAGTGGTAACAGTGGTATTGGTGGCAATGATGTCAGCAGTGGAGGTGTCAATAACTGCTATGGTGGTGATGAAAGTGGTGGTAAAATGTTAGTTGAGACCATGGTGGTGAAGATGGTGGAGACAGTGGTGTTAATGGAGGTGGTGGTGGCAGCAGTGGCAGTGGAAATGATGGTGGTGGCCTTAGTGGAGGTGGTAGTTGTGAGGGTGAGGCAGTAGTGGTGGTGAAGATGGTAGTGGTGGTAACAGGGTGGTGGTGGAGGTGGAGATGGCAATGAGGTTGTGGAGGAATAATAGCTGTGGAGGTGGTGGCTGTGGTAGAGATGGTGGCCATGATGGTGATGGTCGTGGTGCTGGTGATAGCCGCTGTGGCAGTGGTAATAGTAGTATTGGGTGGTGATGGTGGCTGCATTGTGTTTAATTATTAAAGCCAGGGAAGTTAGAGGAAGTACAGCCCTGACTAGCTTGGTCATCAGTAAAATCAGATCTTTCCAAAGGCATTCATGAGAAGAGCTGAAAATCATTTCTTCAATTAGGATTTGCTCAGTTTTCTAGCTCTGCACCTAATGTTATATGTCCTCAGCTCAGGATCTTCCTGTAGCTGTAGTAAGTCCAGGCAGGGCAACTGAAACAACTGATCATGAAACCTGTTAATTGAATGAGGCTAACCAGATAGAGGATTAGAATAATCACTTTAATTATTTCTCCCTTTCTCCCTTCAACTATAACTTTCTCTATTCCAGGATAAAATTTCTGACAGGATCTTCTGTGTTTCAGTCATTTTAAAATAATAAACAACTCTCTTCATTTTAGCATCAAAATGTTGCGTCCAATCTAATAATTACATAATTCCAGTGAGATAAAGCCCAATAATCAAAACATTGTGAATTCTTCACCCATCTCAAGCTGGCTTCAGGCTGGATGTCTGGCCTCTGCTGTTACTGGGATGCTGCTTTTGAACATTCCAGGCAGAGCCTAGCGAGGAGGGAACTGGAGGAAAGGGGAAGAACTTTATATGTTGGCACTATTGTCATCTGGCACTGGCCCCTCTGGATTGAAGATGGAAGGTGGAAGGTGGACATTTGCTGGGGTTTGCTCTAGTGGACACTTTTGAAGCAACCTTGTCCTCTCTCTCTCTCTCTCTCTCTCTCTCTCTCTCTCTCTCTCTCTCTCTCTGTCTCTCTGATACACATATCCACATACATACTCACTCACACAGTCACAAAAAGGCACACACAGCTCTGAGAGCAGTTTTCTCAGCACAGGCAAAGCCTCTTTCCTCAGCCTCTGGATTTCTGAAGGCCCATCCCTCTCTGGGGATCACATTGTCCCTCCAGGATATCTTTGTTGGTACCTTTCACTGAGTTCACATCTGGTCCCAGGCTTCCACTCACTTTTGTTCTTGATAGTCTGAAAGGGGCAGTGTTGGCCAGAGCCACTCCCCTTTGAAATCTGTTGACTACATTTCTATGTGCTCAGATGCCAGTGGTCAGATACTGAACTCTCTAAGTGCCCCCCCCCGAAGCTTTCTTTCTTGGCTTACTGAGGCAGAAGTCCCCTTCACCCACCCAGGGGACGGGAGGTAGAGTACAGCACCCTGATAACTCTGTCCAAAGAAATCCCCTTCTACCTCCTCTCCTTCCTCGCTTAAGCCTGAAAGTGGGTGAAGAGCTAACTCTTGCAGAACTGGTTTTCCAGGCTCTTGACATGCCCTGTTAAGGATGTGGGGGAACTTGCCACCAACTGAACTGTTCTATGGCTCTAGGGCCCTGCTAAAAGCTGTAGACAGAGTGAGTGACATTCTAATAACCTCTTACAACTGGGTTCAGTCCAGGCAAATAAGAACAGAACAAAAAATGATGAATGTACTTCGTCTAGGAAAACAAACACAACGAGAAAACTGTAATAATGAGAAAATACCCCACATTTGTTGAGCAAAGCTTTTACATGTATTGTTATATAATTTTCAATGACTAGGAAATGGATATGGAGATCACAGTAATAACCTAACATTTGGATAATGTGGCAGAGTTTACAAAGAGCTTTCTCACAGATCTTCTCATTTGATTCTCATAATAAGTCTGCAAGGTTGGCGCCATTCACCTCATTTTACAGAGGAAGAACCAGGACCAGGAGTGGCGAAGAGGATTAATCCCACAAGTCAACCCATATCATTTGAGACCTGCTGCCAATCTCAGTGCTGTTCAAACTATAATCCAAGAATAAAAAATTTAAATAGGTATTTAGAAACTCTTAAAGTAATTTAATGTTGCCATGACATCCAAGCAGGTGATCAGTAGACTCATTTTACTGAGCAGGGTGTGGACCTGTTTAGGTGTTGTCAGATGAGTCTTATACAGCTTGAGCTGTGTACTAGTCATGTACAGTAGGACTACATTCCTACCAGCAAGCGATTAAATATTTAGAAAGAGAAAAACCTGGCCCTTCATGACACATAATTTGAGAAACATTGCCCTAGACAGATCATTGTATTCAAAATGATCAGAAGTACAGGAAATAGTGCTGTGATTGATTAGTGATGTCTGCCATGAGCCTGGGGGTGGAGGCAGTGAGTGTGCCTCTCTGCTAGGTCATGGTGTCCAATTATAGAAGGATACCCTCAGATCTTGAAAAGGGATATATATGGGGAAACTTGAATAAATCTGATTACAGAAACATCTATTTTTTAAAATGTGCTAAAAATTTCAAATACATTTACTACTTCATTTGAAACTTGGGACAATCCTGTAAAGAAGATGAAGAGATTATTAGTCCCATGTTACAGAGAGGAAGACTGTAAGTCAGAACATTAAAGTTCCCACCCATAACCACAGAACTAGACAGTGGCAGTGTTTGGAACGGAGCCCAGGTCTCTAGCCTTTCAGTCCAAGTATTATCATCCTTGCAGCTGCCTCCCTGGTGAGGGTGAAATAAAGTGATATATGTGAAAACTCCAAGTAAAATTAGAATGTCATAGAATATCAATTTTATTATAGAAAAGTTTAGATAATTTCACAGATGACATCCCTAGATGATTTTTAGATTGACATCCCAGAGGATAATCTGGCATCCCTGCTACTAAAAAAAAGAGCAATTGCCCCTTTCAAACAAATCTCTGGACTAGAAAGGAACATGGTTCTGACTCAGAAGGCAATTTTTCTCTTCATTTGCTATCTTACTTCCACTGAGTGCTACTGTAAATAGACCAGTAAAAATGTCCTTTTGTCCAGCAAGTATCTAATGAGCACTTGCTGTGGGCCAGAGCAAGTCGACATTACACTAGGCACAAGGGACAAGAACAGGACCAACAGATGCATAGACAAGTATTTGCAATTAAATAGTCTATGTGTAATAATGTTAAAAATGTAAGAGGTCCAGAATTGCTTTTGAGGAGGGAGTGACTTACTCTGTGGGTGGAGAGGGTGAGGAAAGCAAAGAGGGAAAATAATTCACAAAGGAAAGGACCGGCTCACAGCATGTTTGGAAGGGTGAATAAGCAGACAGTCGGAGAAAGGGCATTCAGACCAAGTAAGAGCATATGCAAAGACCCAGAGGCTTTAAACCATGTAATAATTTGGGGAAATACAGAGGGTTCCACATATCTTACCTCTGCATGTAACAGGGAAAAAAATCAAGATTGACCTTCACTATAGATTTTTTGATAGAAACCCATCTATTTTCACATGAGAAATTTCCCTTATTGAAACTAGTGTAGCACTTCATCCTTCTATGTCTTCATATCTTCTTTGCTTATTTAAGGATACTAATAGAACTTACCTTACAAGGTTCTTCTGAGCATTCCATGTAGGGAGTTTAGAACAGTGTTAGCACATAGTCATTGCTTAATAAGTGTTTATTGTTGTTGACAGTGTTGGTAGTGGTGGTGGTGATGATGGTGATGATGCTGATGTTGATGAAGATCACAGTGATGGCTGTGGTGATATTAACAGTGGCAATGATGATAATAATGATGATTTCCACCTTACTTAGCCCCTCTTCTACTACTGCCACATCCGGGCTTCCAGGATCCAATATAGAATGAAAGTAAGAAAATTTGGTTATGATATGATGATATGGCATAGTGCTTTTCTTATTTAGGTTTCTTTTTCTTTTCTTTTGAGATTGGGGAGTGCTATGTTGCTCAAGCTGGTTTTAAGTTCTTGGCCTCAAGCAATCCTCCTGCCTCAGCCACCCAAGTAATTGGGATTACAAGCACAAGCCACTGTGCCTGGTTCATGTAGGTTTCTTTAAAGACTATTCTGTTTGGCATTTTGTGGGCTTTGGTGAGAGAGGCACATCTGAGATGTTTAGGGTTCCCAGCTAGGAGACTGCCCTCCCTGTATAGGCACTGATGCCCTAGATCAGGAAGCAGCAAACTACAATCCCTGGGACAAAATAAGTCCCTTACTTGTTTTTGTAAATAATGTTTAGTGAAACTCAGTCATGTTCATTTATTTATTATTATCTATGGTTGCTTTTGTGCTACAATGACAGAGTGATGTTGTAACAGATCTTTGCCCCCCCAAATTTGCTAATTCCTGCCCTTGTTGATATCCAGATTCCTGCCACTTGCCACTGGCTGCATCACCACTTCAAAAACTGGTCAAAGTCAGTGCAGGAGGTGGGAAGTTGCTGGCTAGAGCTCATTGTCATAGTGATCTAACTGTCTTCTAGAAACCTCAGAGCACTGCTAAATGCTTCCTGCAAACATAGTTGATCCTCACTATTCACAGATTCCACATTTGCGAATTCACCTACTCGCTAAAATCTATGTGAAACCACAAAGTCAGTATTCACGGCATTGTCTTGGCCATTCATGGACATGCACAGAACTGTGAAAAATTTGAGTCACTCAATGCTTGCATGTTCCCAGCTGAAGCTGAACAAGGTGACGCTCTGCCCTCTTGTTTCACTCTCATACTGTAAACAAATGTTCTTTTTGCAATCTATTCTGAGCCATGTTTTTCTCATTTTTGTGTTTTGTGGTTTTGTTATGTAAAATGGCCCCCAAGCCCAGTCTGAAGTGCTGTCTAGTGTTCCTAAGCATAGAATGTCTGTGATATGCCTTACAGAGAAAATACATGTGCTAGATTAGCTTCCTTTCAACATGAGTTACTGCACTCTTGACCCAGTTCAACATTAATGAGTCAACAATATATATTACATGAGGTGACTTTAAACAGAAACACCCACACAACAAGGCTATGTATTGATTGATGGATGAAAATGTTACCAGAGGCTTACAGGAATCTAACTCTGTATTTCCCCAAAGACCAGTGGTTCAGTGTTGGCTAATTCAGTGTTTGAGTTGAATTTATACAGTGTAACTATGGCAAATAATGAGAATTGACTGTACAAAAAAAAAAAAAAGGCCTGCAGAGGCCCAAGGTGTAGAACCACATTGGCAAAGTGCTGTGCACGGGGCCCTGAGGACTGCCTTAGCAATGAAAGAAGCTTTCATGCGCCACATTTTAGTAGGCAAGGGACAGTCTCTCGCCCTCTCATCTGCTGACTCAAGGAAGACAGGAAATATTCCACAGTGGTTTGGGCACAGAAAGTCTCCATAACTAGTAAAATAAAGATTTCTGGGAACTAACTCTAGGCTTGGGGTTACGGTACATGAGCTCGCTTTTCCAGAAAGCTGCCTCTGTAAAGACTCCAAATGGCTTAAATTCCAATTTCCCCTTTTTTTCCTCTGGAACCCTGATGTGGTTTCTGGGAAACAATTCCACCTCCTTGTTGGCCAGACCACCCAGTGTCTTTTCTTCTTTTAAGTACTCAGAGGTACTAATATGACCCCAAAGATACTGCTTTGTGTTCATCCTGGCTGATGGTGACACCCATCCTTGGGGCCAGTCCTGAGCACTACCCACACCCAGAGGCATGTAATCTTGGGTTTGTACAGTCAGAAAAGCAAGTTGCCTCTCTTGCCCCTGTAGGGCTGTGTCTCGAACTGAGTAGGAGAGACATTCTGAAGTGCACATAATAAGCCGGCAGAGGTGGTGCCTACAGCCAGGAGAGAGCTGGGCAGATGCCTCATTCATCATCTAACTCGGGGCTTCATCCACAAAGCACAACTGCAGGCTTGACATGGGGGTTGTGATACCTACTGGGTTCATTATAGGAGATGCTTTTTGTCGGCTTCCCTTCACAAAATCTCCCTGACTGCTCACTTGCTCTTCTTCTTTCCTTCCCTCTCCTCTTTCCTTTCTTCCTCTTTGTCATTTCTTCCTCTGTCATCTCTCAATCTTGATCAGCTCAAACAATATTTAATACTGATCAATGTCATGCCTGTGCCAGCTAGTGAATGAAAGTTTGGGTGTGACCCCCTCTCTGTCACTCACTACTTCCATAAATTTGATCAGCTCATTCATCATATATTTATTGTTTACGACGTGCCAGGTGTTGTACCGGGCACTTAAGTTAGGTCAGGTAAGAAACAGGATATAAATTAGCAACAAAAGGAGCTATGGAAAAAGAAGACATAGAGCAGGATCAGGGGACGAGCACAGCGATGCTAGGAAAGACTGAAACTGGTTCTGCCTCCCCAAGACACCAGGTGCTCAGGCATAAAGTGTGGGTGATGCCATTGGTTTCCCTTGTGGGAATGAAATGAGACAGCAGCTGTGAAATGGCCACATCAATCATCAGCCATGAGGTGAATGTACTCTTTGAAGAAGAATCTTCTCATCTATAGAACCCAAAGGTTAAGATAAACTCTTTGGAAGAGGAAAATGAAATTCGCATTTGTCAAGCGTCTATTTTGTGCCACCTACTGTGTTAACACCTCACCTCTGGGACCTCCTCTTCTCTCTAGGTGAGCATCATTATCCCAGTATTGAGAATGAGAAAAGAAAGGTTCAGGAGTGAAATTGCCTGGCCAAGATCAGGACACAGAGCTGGGGAATGACAGAATTCATCTCCATCTTCCCTGGGCTTTTTCCTCAGGGATCAAGAGTGTAGACCCAGCTGGGTGACCTCTAAAATCCCTCCAATTCCAAGAGTGCATGGCTTCCCCACAATTACTCTTCTGGGTGAGAATAATTGGATGACCCAGAGAGAAACACATCTCTGAAGGAAATGAGTTCCTTGATTTCTAACAGGAAGGTCAGTTCTCAGCTCTCCTGGCAACATGAGCCTCAGGGGGAAACAGACAACAGCAGGCTGTGGGTCAGGATAGATGGGACAGCAGCAGAAGCTTGGACTCAAGGGGCTTCCTCCACCCTAGGGAGTCCTGGGGTCCAAGAAAAAAATAAAGGCATGAGGGATTTCTCCAGTACTTCAGGGCCTCCTAATAACAAAATAAGAAGCATGGGGGCTACAGGTGAAGAAGCAGCATCTGACAGCAAGGTAATTATCAGAAGAAAGCAACCCAGGATTCTTGCCTTAAAGAATAGAGCTTCGCACGCTCAGCTCAAAGTACAAGGTGGCCTAGGAAAGGGAAGGAAAAAAAAAAAAAAAAAAAAAAAAAAAATATATATATATATATATAAAATAATTTCAAGTTCTAAGCTTGTGCACAGAAAGAATTGACAAGCCTGTTAAATATTGATCATCAAGAAGTTGACCAGGAAAAAATGGTTTTTTTCATGCTATTTTCCCAGTGTTTGAGGTTTTGAGATATTAAATAACTTAATATTATACATAACATAGTGTTTTTTGGTTGTTACCGCATGTCTGATCCCTGCCAGGTTATGAATAAAGATAGTGTGATTTACATATTTATTAGATCCTTTTTCAAGAAAATAGCAGCCCCACATCTCCCATTACCCACAGTCTGCACTGACTGGCAAGGACGTTTAAAATAAGCCCCTGTCGCAAATTCTCATTTCATACAGGTCATAGTGATGGTGTGCATGAAATTATAATAGGGGGATGTTTCCAAGTCTGTGCTGAATATCAAGTTTAGGTGAGATGAGGTCATTTGGTGAGTCTGTGACCCTTCTATCGAGGTAAGGAAGTCACTGATACCCCTGAATCCCCATCTCAGGAACACAGTGACCTAGATTGGCTTGCAGAACAAAGTTTCCGATTATCACTGCTTTGTCTGGAGGCTGTGGCATCGGTGCCCTTTGCAGAAAAGTCTGTCACCTGGAGGGAACATTGAACAGAGCACTCTGTGCCTAAGGTCTTAACACCTATGGTGGTTGGTTTAAACTTGAACACCGCTGTAGAGTTCCAGTCATTCTCCTGGGATTATGGGCTCCTTCAACTGGAAAGCTCTGAACACAATTAGTCTCTTTGTCTCCAGTTTCCTTCATCTTGTAGAAAAATATGTGTATAGAAAATTCCAACAAGGCATTCTCTTTTCAGACATAAAAGTACATGCCGAGTGGAAATTATTTGGCAAAGAAGTGCAGACATCATGAACCCGTGAAGGCAGAGCCTGTCCTCTGGAAGGAGACCCCTGGTGTGTTGTTAGCTCCTAGAGCAGTGATGGTCACCTGTAAGGGAAAGGAGCTAAGATAGCAGGTGGGCATGGGAGAAGAAAGTTTTGAATTAATCCCAATTTCTGTTTTCTAAACACGTCTTTGGGTTTAAATAAAATTTATCAGACCAGCAAGCTTGTGGTATCAGGGGTCCCTCTGTAATTAATAAATTAATTTTCTAACTACTGACATCATTGAGCAATGATTTAAATATTATGTGAGTTATGTATCCACATAGTAATGGGTACATTACTATGAAAAGAGAACTCTCTTTCTCACTTTACTGTTTGACTGTGAATCCAACAACTCACTAGCCTCCTGCCCACTTCTTTGAGCATGGGATGAACTGTAAAATAATATGGACATTTGGCACAAAGTTGCTTTGAAAGAAGTTTTTATTCTCTTTTCTGAAAAGTCTGGAAGCAACTTTATATCCACTCCAAAAGCAGGCATCTTCTAAGAAGTCACACCAAGCCTAATTTGCATCCTTATCTAAAGAGAGCATATCAGGGCTGCATCAGAGATTTGCTGGAGACTCGGGATTTCTGTTTCTAGGTCATTAGTCCTCTCCAAGCTATTTTAGCCAGAGATTTATTCATTTACTCGAAGATTCATTCATATACTAAGAGATTTGTTCCCATAAACACAGAGATACATAAGTACTAAAAATCTAAGGATCGCTGGGTGGTGCTCTACAGGGACATACTGATAGGTATGAAATCTCCTTGCTACACACAAGTATTTGAATTTTTTTCTTTGCTCTGGTGATTCCAAAACTGGAATCTTTCAACCTCAACTTGACCATCTAAGGCTAGGGATCTCCCACAGATGTGTGGCTCTTCTGGAAGATGAGATGTATTCTTTTGTAGTCTTTTCCAGGTCTCTGTGAATGGGTGCCCTATTTTGACTCCTGTCTTTCTGTTTGACTCATTTAAGCAAGTCCACAACTCCACACAGTAAGAACAAAGCTTTTCCTTCAATATTTGACCTTCCAACCAGAATCAAGATGCTTTCAGGAGGGACCTCATACCTCCCTTGGCCCATCAAGGGCTTCTCTGAGATGTCCAGTTACAGCCTTCCTGGGGTACAAGGGAAAGAGACCCTTGCTGAACTCCAGGAGATCAGGTGAGGAGCAGGGGTTGCTGCAGGAAAAGATAAAGGTGAGTTGGGGGTCAAGAGTGGGAGCTAGGAAATACAGTCCTAAGAAGGAAATATCTGATTCCTTCAATCTCCACACTGCCCTGTCCTCTCCACCTATAATAAAGATAATTCTCGCCGTGTCTGTCCTCTCCATTATCCTCTCAAAATTATCATTAAATAGAAAATTTGGAAGTTGTATATGTGTGAATCAAAGAAAAACAAAGGTAATATAAATTAAAAAGTACTTGCTGAGCTCCTGTACCAGTCTCCCTTGGACATGAATTGTTCTTTAGAAATTCCATGGCGGCCCCCACACTCATGTGGGGATTCCACCAGCTAGTGAAATCCAAGTTCTTCAGGGTTAAAAAAAAAATTCCAGAACTACTGGCAGCAGACACCCACAGAATTGTCCCATTAAAAAAAAATTCTAGTAATATCTGTATAACCAACCAACTGGAAAAGAAGAATGACCTATACAAGAGAAAGGAAGTTACTTAACCTCACCACATCTCAGTCTCCTCAGTTCAAAATAGATACTAATAAAACCTAACCCATAAGGCTGTCATGAAGATTGAATTAGTTCATTAATCTAAAGTTTTTAGAGCATATGTGCTTAATAAATGCTAGTATTCATATAGCAACACAATACGGAAAAGATAGAAATGAGGTCATGCCTCCAGAAGCTCAATGTCCAGTTGAAAATCAGGGGTTAAAATAAACAGATGAAACAAGTAGGATAATTCCTACAGCAGAAGCCAGTGCATCTGGGAACTTGAAAGGAGTTTCCCCAGGTTTTCTAGGGAATAAGGAAAGACTTCTCAGAGAAAGGGACATTTGAAATAGAATTTCAAAGATGAATAGCAGTGTGTTTTCTGCATAGAAAAGTTGTAAGATTTATTTTTTTCAGGCCAAGGAAATAGAGTATGCAAAGGCACATAAACACAAGAGAACAATGGATTTCAGGCAAGTCCAACTACTTCAGATCTTGTAATTTAAGGTTACTTATTATAGGTCAAATCTAAAATAAGTAAGAAATATAATTGTTTTTAATTGTCAGAAATTTAAAAATCCAAGTGGACAAAACCAGTGCACACTTTTTAATTATAGAGAGGAGTTCGTGATATCAGGCTTCCTGTTTAAAGGAACTCATCAGATATTTCTGCTCCTTAACCATTATTTAGTTCCACAGCAATGGATTAACACAAATACATTCTCTGGAAAGACTCCTCATTAAGTAAACAATATATAAGATCTGAAACAAACTCCAAGGCAGCTACTTTCATTGTCACTAATGATCAATTTAAAGTCAGACGTCTAAGAAGGTATTTTTTATTTTAAGTGTCCTGTTTGCCATTTATGACATCCTCAATGTGATGTGATATTATTTCCTACTTTTTGTCAGAGTTCTCAAGAGAAACAAAAGCAGTAAGATGAATATATAGAGAGAAAGATATTTATTTTGAGGAATTGTCTCATGTAATTATAGAGACTGATAAGTCCTAAGGTCTGTGATCTGTGAGCTGGAGACCCAGGAGAACCAATGGCATAAATTCCATTCTGAGTCCAAAGGCCTGAAAACCAGGAAAGCCAATAGGGCAAGTTTTAGTCTCAATGCCAGTATGCTCAAGACCCAAGAAGGGCTAATATTTTTGTTCAAGCTCAAAGGCAGAAAAAGACCAATATTTTTTCTTGAATGCAACCTGGTAGGAAAAGTTCTCCTTACTCCTGGAGGAAGGGTTAGTCCTTTTGTTCCACTCAGGCCTTCAATGGATTGGATGAAGCCTACCCATACTAAGAAGGGCCAGCTGCTTTACTCAGTTTACCAACTGAGGTATAAATCTCATCCAGAAACACTCTTACAGATATACTCAGACTAATGTATGACCAAATATCTGGGTACCCCATGACCCAGTCAAGTTGACACAAAATCTGCCATCATCCATACTTAGTAGGTATGATGTAGAGATGAACAGTTGCATTTCATATGGGGGAATTTTTCAGTAACCTTTGTTAATTGCAAGACCAAAGATAATTATTATACTTCAAACTGAATGCATAAGTTTTAACGTCAGGAAAGATATTTTTGGAGTTAAGAAGATCTGATTTGCATTTCATTAGCCACCTAAATTTCTTATGATTCTTCAGCAAAGTAAAATATGACAGGGGATTATCAGAAGGGACACAAATATGTGTAATTTGTAACAAGAAGCTCTTAACACTCCAATAATAAGAAAGGGAGAAATACTCTGACATCAGAGGACTTCTTTGCTAAGTTTCCAAGGTAGCATGTTGCTGTTCTTTATAAAATATGTATCATTAAAATCCTGCTCTTGGATAGAGCAGACCTTTACATCTGCCCACACAGCACAAACAAAAACAAAGTCTTGGCAATCGCCTCCAACCTGATTGATGTAAACAGCCAATTCTATTAACTCCAGGTTGGGCTTATTTTTCTCTTGGCTTGCTTTACTGAATTTTGCTTTGCACATCACTCACATTAATTGGTTAATTGTGAGCTTTCCACTGAGCTTCCTGCTGTTAGAAATCCCCAGGGAGTTTCACTTAAGGAAAAAGCAGTGAAAAAGTTATGGCAAATATCCCCACACAAAGCTCTTTTCCCAAAATAGGAAGAGAGTCAAGATTTAATTAAGACATTTCTTCCTGTGAAGTGTCCATTTGACAACTTCTTTTTGCATTTACTTGATGCCTAAAGGATGTAGGGTTCATTCTGGTGTCACCTTCTCCATTTTCTCTTGGCCAACTGATGAAAACCTCAAGGTCAGAAGCCTATGAGCCCCTGGTTTATTTGTCCTACTCAGAGCTGGAAGAGGTGTTCTACTTGGACCAGTTACCTTCTTATACAGATTGATCCATCTAAGCACAATACTCTTGCCAATCTAGAAATGTTATTTGTTTATCTTCAGGTCAGTGATTACAAAACACAATCTTAAGGGCTTATGAAAAGGCTCCTCCAGGGCTGCCACATGAGGAGTCTCCCTAGAGCAGCCCTACTTTTCAACATGTAGGGCTCCCAAGGAAGATTGTTGAACAGGAAGGTTCATGACTACAAAAATTCCTACACAATCAAATATAATTCTTCCTCCCCTTACCTCTCATGACCTTTGTTTGGACTGAATTAGTTAATGATTCTCTATGAATTAAACCAGACTAAGTCAAACTACAAACATTCCAATCCCCCAAATCTCAGTGGCTTACTTCAATAATGGTTTGCCAGCCTACATGACCAATATATGCTCACAGAGAGTTCTGCTCCACAAGACTCAGGAACCCCAGAAGACTGATGCTTCAACATCTCAGTCAGGTCCTCTATGCCACTATGACAGGAAAAGAGAGAGACTTGCACTTTGGCAATTCAAAATCCTCAACTTAGACATGATAAACATGACTTTCATTCATAGTTCATAGGCCAGAATAGTCACATAAGAAGTACAGATGCCTGAGAGAAGGATGGGATATTTGCAAACCCTGGTAATATCTGCCAGAGCTTCTCTCTTTTTCCCTTCACCTCAGACTCTTGATTTCCAATTTCCTTCTAACCTTCCTCTGATTTTACAACATTTTGGAGTCTTTTCTCTAGAATTCTTGTCACCAGTAATTCTGTCCAAGCCCTTACCCTCTGGAGGTATACCTCCACACAAGTCATTCACAGACACACAGATTCACACAGCTAATTCAACTGATGTGATCCGGCAGAATTTTAAAATTTATAACACTTGTTACAGGTAGAAATGCAAGAAGACAGGAATGCTCATATATCACAGATAAGAATGAACTCTAGATTGACATGTCTGAAGGACAGTTTGGCAATATCAGTCAAAAGATTTAAGATTTTATATATACTTTGTTCCAGTATTTCCATTAATTTTTTTTTTTTTTTTTTTTTACTGGGGTAGACACAAAGAGTTAGTTGTAAAGTTGTTCAGTATAGCATTATTCATTATAGACATAAACATTTTAGGTATCCAATAGTAGGGAATTAAACAAATCATTTTATATTATTGGACACCATCCAACAATTAAAATTACATTTAAAAAATATGTCCACTGACTGTAAAGATGTTCATGGGTTATTATATGTTCCCATTTTGAAAACAACTACACATGTACACATACACAAACACACTTTTTACTTTTGCCTACAGCCAACTCTTGGATGATTTTTATCTTCTCTTTAAAATTTACCTGAAACTTATTTCTAGCTAAGATTCTTGTATAAAAATACTATTTACGATTTTTTGAAATGTTGCGTTCTGGAAAAGGTCTATTGGTGTTGAAGAGCTCTTATAAAATAATTTGACTCATCCACACATCACTTCTACCACAACTCATCCCAAACCCCTCACTGGACAGATCCCTTACACATCTGGCTAAAGCTATCTGTTCTATTGTATTGTCTTCACCTGGCAAACACTCTCACACTTGATAATTTATACCCATGGCTCCTTGCTTTCATTAATCTCATTTCTGACATGAGTACCCACAAAAGTCTCCGGTCTCTTCCTTTCCCCAGTGCTTTGAATTTAGACTCCTTCTCTCTTGAACATGATTCTACACTAGCTCATGTTTCAAGCACCATAAACTATGTGTAAGAGGCTTTGTTCAGCCCATTTGCCCATCCTTCAGAATTCATATCTCAATAAATATGATATATTACTATATTATTCAACCATCAGAGTTGATTCTCATCTCTTTATATACTGACCCCCAATTATGGAAATGAGACTAGATATAAAATAAAAGTTGTTTACTTTTATATAAACATATAACTCTTGAAAACCATGAAACTCACATTGGGAATTTGGTATTGAAGAGGTATAGGAACAGAGGAACCTATTAAACAAAACTTCTGGCAAAGGCTTGTTTATCCTTATCTGGAGTTTGACAATTTTGTGTTTTTCCAGCATTTGTCTCATGTGTTTGGCTAATATGTAGCTAGATAAAACTCTATGGAAGCAACCTCTTCTGTTTTAATGTTGCAATCTATGAAAGTCCTCATGAAAATGTCTTGTTAAAATTATACTAAGTGTACCAGTTAGCATTATGTATGCTGCAGGCACAAATGGAGAAAATAGAGGCTATTTTATTGAGTTGAAACAAATGCCTACCTTTTCACCTTTGTTTTTTATAACTTATGGTCTTCAGACTCCTGTTTCCTTTGGTGATGGTATTACACCTCTGCGTGTTGGGACAATTTATCTCCACCATGTCAGTTTCATGAGCATTCTTTATTGGTTGAAAAGCAATAAATGCCAGGCATTTACATGAAAGAAAGAAAAATATTACTGTGCTTAGGACTTTCCAGCACATTCCAGATTATATCATCCAAATTCTGTGCTCTGATGGGGTTACAGTCCTAAGGAAGGCATCTGTGCAAATACAACATGGAGCTCTCTGACGCCAGGCACATGCCAGCTATTTCAGGACCATGCATGGGAAAGTGACAGATTCTCCTGCTGGATTTGTTATCACACATCACGGTAAATCTGAGGAACAATCCATCTAGATCAACTTTAAACACTGAAATATAAGGTTTCAGAATTAGGCGAAATACACTTTTATTCTTTGAGCTAGCTTTTCAAAAAAAAAAAAAAAAAAGGATTGGCTGCAACAAAGGTCAAAGCCAAAGAGACATCAAGATGCTAGATATACAAGTGGATAGCAAGATGACATAAGGGGATTTGTTTAATTAGCTGCTATCTCAAAGCTCCCTCTAGCAGAGTTCCTTATTTACAAATAAAATGCACATGACCCACCCCAGTTAAAATTTAGATGGGAACAAGAGGTTACAATGATAAGGATAAGATTAAGAAACATAATATGACTTGCACTATAAACCCAATATCCTTTGGGTTGCCTGAGGGCTCCTTTAAATATACAGTTACTACTTGTTTATAATCTTGATAGAGGCATCACCAAATTTATTATGACCTTTCCCAGCAAGGTGACTAATCACTATAGTAATAAATTTCTTGATCAAATCAGCAATAAATGAAATTTACTTAAAGCTCCATATTGCATGGTTGACAAGAGAGCCAATACTTGAGAATGCCTACCAGGTCAGCTGTTGTGCTGATTGCCAGCAATAGTCCCTGCGTTCAAGGCTTGTCTTTTTTTTATCAGAACTAGAGGGAATGAAGAAGAGAGTGTGCATTTGGGAAGACATGTACCAGACTGAGTTATGGACAGCAATGCCCTAAACAGTATATAGCCAACCAAAAGGCCACAAGCCCTTTCCACTCTTCCATGAGCTTAGGGCTTGATGCGGCAGGTCACATACAGATCAGTCAGGTCAAGATTGAGCTCCTGCAGCAGAAGGTAAGAAAAATAGGATGATGTAGCAGGGAAAAGACTAGATTGGAACCAGAGGATCTGGTTTCTCTGTAGTTTATTTGCTGTGGGACTTTGACTGATATTATGATCTCTCTGATCCTTGTGTTCCTTACCTGAGCAGTAGTAGTCATTAACACAGAGTATATTAGTCAGCTAAGGCTACCATAACATAATGCCACGGACTTAACAGAAATGTATTTTCTCATAGTTCTAGAGGCTGGAAGTCTAAGATTAAGGTGCTGGCAGAGTTGGTTTTCTCTGAGGCCTCTCTCCTTGGCTTACACATGACTACCTTCTCCCTGTATTCTCACGTAGTTTTTCCTCTATGTGTACATCCCTGGTGTCTTTTGTGTGTCCGAATTTCCTCTTCTTATAAAGATATCAGTCATTTCAGATTAAGGCCCGCTGAGTGGCCTCATTTTAATGTAATCACTTCTTCAAACGTCCCGTCTCCAAATAGAATTACATGGCGAAGTGCCAGGGGTTAGGACCTCAAAATATGAATTTCGGGGAAGACACAATTCAGTCCATAACACAGAATAAATTTAAATATGCAATGAGATAATAAATATCCAAGTGCATGATAAATTGCAAGGTGCTATATGATATATTATCATTTGAAAGAAAATGTTGGCCATTGCCTTGCTAAGCTATGGCGCAGCCATAGTTATTTGAGCTTATGGCAAGGCCATGTTTTCTTAAGCTTTGGCCCCCTCCCCCACTTTGAGGAGGTGAATCATCTCTTTATCTCTCCCTCTCTAATTTACTTTCTAAATAAATTACATTCTCTAATCTAAAAAAAAGAGAAAGAATGAAAATGTCATAACACACTACCTCAGACCTCCACCAGAAGAAACGGATCATGGGAGCCATCTAAAGACCTCCTGTCTTAAGGCAAAGAGGAAAAGGGAAAAAAGCCATAAAAAAGCAAATGGAACCATTTCTTACAATATCTTGGACACCAAGCATCCATTCTTTTTCATAACTCTACCTTAATTTCCTTTGGGGATTTATTTCCCCAACCCCCTGTGCTGAATGCTGTGAAAATGGTCTGCATTCCCACCACAGAAGCTGACTTTTCACCAGATCCTTCCTTTTATTACCTCTGGACTTCCAAGGTGGTAGAGCACACAATGTAAATTGGTCAACTGGCCATACTGTTCTGGGACTTTGTTTCCTGATTTGTGTGTTTTGGGGTTTTATTTTTGAGTCAGGGTCTCACTCTGCTACCTGGGCTGGCATTCAGTGGCACCATCACAGTTCACCACAGCCTCAACCTTCTGGATTCAGGCAATCCTTCTGCCTTAGCCAGCTGAATAGCTGAGACTATAGGCATGCACCACCATTCCTGACTTATTTTTTAATTTTTATTTTTTGTAGAGAGAAGATCTTGCTATGTTGTCTAGGCTGGTCTTGAACTCCTGGGCACAAGCAATCCTGGGGAACCTTGGCTTCCCAAGGTGCTGGGATTACAGGCATGAGCTACCATGCCTGGCCTGTTTCCTGTTTATAGTGGCATAAGGATGGAGAAAAAAAGAAGTCCAATATGTCAGAATGCTTTGCTTTCACGTTTGTTTTTGTTTTGTTATGTTTTGTTTTAAAGTTTTACTGATTTTTAGTGCTTCCTAGTATCCTTTCCCCAAGTTGTCTTTTGCTTGAATTGAACAGAGTTTGTGTCTGTTGTTTGCTACCAAAAAGCTATTAACTGGTAAATAAGGGTGGAAAGGTTTGCAGAAGAAAATTTGCAAGAGAAGAAGAAAGATAGGAGGAAAAATTAGAAGGATTTAAAAGTGAAAGGAAGAAGGAAAGAATGAAAGGAAAGGATGAAAAAGCAAAAAGAAGGATAAAAATCAAAGGGTCATGAGACAGCAATTCAGATACCCTTTGAGTGAAATCACCACCATACCCAGAGACAAGAATATGGTTTTCCCCTCATACTTGACATACAGAGTTACAATTCAGTAAGAAGATCATTCTGTTCATAAAAACTAGTACTTCTTGGTCCACCCGGGTATTTTAGCACCAGAAGATTACATCTCCTTAGGAGCCTATGTTTATGAAACCTTATATGGAGCTAAAATTTGCCCCCAGTAATGTACACTTTCAAAACAAATCTTCTGACAGCTTTGCAAATATTTTAAGACTCATTTGGAGAGATAAGATGAAAATATCATAGAGAGAAACCACCCAGGAATGTTCCTCAATGAGGTCACTATATTCCAGATTCAGGTCCAAAAAATTCAGTTTAGGCAGAGGACCCAGAATTGATGAGGTTAATGCAAACACATTCACAAAAGGCTGATGGGTACAACAGAATTCCGGTTTCTTGATATAAAGTACAAGGTCAGGATCTCATCTGGATTCAAGCTTGATCCCTTTATCTTTTAACTGTGTAATTTTGTGCAAATTAATGTACTTCTCTGAGCCTTACTAATGCCTATACTTGGTGTGAGGGTTGCAGTCACTATTACCCATGAAGTGCCTAAAGCATTGTGAGAACACAATCCATGTTCGTTGTCTCTGTGCCCACTTGTGTACAACCCCAGGTGTGTGGAAGTTACCACTGTAAGGTGAATCTTTGACCAATGGGAGACAGAACTCAGGAGACAGAACACAGGGTAAATCTCTCCACTTTCTCTCCTTCACTGTCCTGAGATACATCTATAAGGCTTCTCGGAGGACTGTACCTTCATCTCTGGGTGCTAAAGAGGAGTTTCTTGATGAGCCATGAGTCATAACAAAAGGAATCTGAGAGATGTGAGAGATACTCCATCAAGACTCCACAGTATAACCCAACCTCAATTGACAGCCATGTTTAACCCCTCTGTTTCTGGAAAGTGCTGGTAAACCACTGCCCCCAACCTACTTCATTCTGCACTATCTTTTCTAAAATCCAAGCAGACTTTCTTATATTTGTGAAACTTGCTTTCTTTAGACACTACACCCAGTGAGACGGTGGCAGCTTTCTTTATTATGACAATCACATCCATGACCTATCTCCATCTCCTCTCCCTAGTCACCTGGATTTTGTTTCCTTGGCTGTCTAGTCTCTGCAGATGATAATAATAATAACAACAGCTAGTATACCAGGTGTCAGGTACCATTCTAAACTCTTTGCTTGCATTAGTTCATGTAATCCTCACAAAATTGGTGCTATGAGTACCCTCATTTTACAGACAAGAAAACCAAAGCACAGAGAGATTATGTAATTTTCTCACATAGATATTAAATGCCCATGAGCCCAGGCAGTTGGCTCCCAAACCTGAGTCCTTAATCTCTATGTTGTACTATCTCAAATCCCATTTTCCTTGCTTCTTATTCTAACAACAATCTTCTTTCGAAATTGTGAGGACATTTTATGGTTGCTCTGTAGGATTCTTCACCCTACTCTCTACCTTGCTTTATCTTCTTTGTTTAGGGGTCAAAACACCCCCTTAGTTCTTTCCAACATATTCTACATGGCATGTCCTTATTGACCACATCTAACTTTCCAAAAGGCAATTCTATCCCATGTTCTGGGTGTGGAGTCCAGTGGGACCATTCCTGCTAGAATTTGTAAACCATACTTTAATAAATATAGTAAAAGATTATGCTCAGGTTAGTATATATTAATTAGACTATCATATCACTTAAAAAACCCCTTATTATGGGTTGAATTGTGTGCCTCCTCCTCTCCCATCCAATTCCCATATGGTAGTCCTCACCCCCAGTACCTCAGAATGTGTTTGTTTGGAGATAGGGTCATTGCAGATGTTATTAGTTAAGATGATCTCATTTGGGTGGTTTCTAATCCAACATGACTAGTGTCCTCATTAAAAGGGGAAATGTGTAGACAAGTATACAGAGAACACACTCTGTGACAATAAAGGCAGAGATTGGGGTGATACTTCTATAAGCCAAGAAATCCTGACAATTGCCAGCAAATTGTAAGAAGCTAGGGGAGAGGCAGGGAGCAGTTCCTTTCCTCGAAGCCCTCAGGACCTCAGGACCAACCCTGCCAATACCTTGACCTCAGACTTTTAGCCTCCAACACTGAGACAACAAAAGTCTATGATTTAAGTCACTTAGTTTGTGGTATTTTTTCACAGCATCAAATTAATACAGTCCTCAAGATCTTGTCTATAAGTCAGATCTCCCCTCTCCTGTACTGCGCGTGTTTTTTTTTTTCTTTTTATACCCAAGAGTGGGACTTTATTTATTTGTGTATCTCTTTAATTTTGGTTCAGAATCTAGCCTGCCAAAATCATTTAGAATCTTGATTCTGTCATACATTGCATTTGTTTCCCTTCCAGGTTTATACAATCTGAAAATTGAATATTTAACTTCTCTGGGGCAGGGACTATGTCCTCCTCCTCCTGGGATTTATAAAGAGAATAATGAGTCAATGGTGCTTAGAATGACATTGGCCTCACAGAAAGATATACAGTCTGCCAGACTGAATGAATAGTAGTGGTTTTATTATTGATGTCACTAACATGTTTATGTGGATAACAGATTTCCCGTAGGCGAAACTAAGTCAGCAAGATGGAAAATCTTATCTCTTTCCATTAAATGATTTTGGTCATAATGTAATAAAAGACTCACATTTTCACTACGATTTTGTAAAAAATAACAGAAGCCACTGAAAAATCAACAAATCAACAATTTAGCCCATGTATGTACCTGCTGTCTTTCTTTCGCTTAGTGTTGTGTTTATTCTATCTAGCTGGCTAACAATAGTTATCTCACAGAATGACTTGGCTGAATTCAGAACAGAGGAAAGTATGGGAGTGCCTTTTGCCTTTTGTATGTTTGTTGTTTTGAAATAATTGACCTGAAATTCTCCGTGTGGCATGACACAGTTTCCATATGTTATCCATATTTTCATTTTGAATAGATCTTGTGGTTTGATATTGTGACACATTTTAAAAAAAAACTTACACTTATTTTCTCTCCAGTTGTTGCACCAATAGTCATATAGCACCTGTTGACACACCACCTTACTTCTTAATTACCGTTAACTCCCTGAGTGATCTGTGATCCGTCACTGCACCTCTCTAGGTACATGGAAATGGGGAGCCTGGGTCAACTAACCTCTTTCCCACTCAATACTTTCAGCCCTGACATTTTTGGATGCTTTTTGGAGGAGGTGGCTGGAGGCAGGGGAATTTCTCATCATAGATACATTTTTTTTAAATAGCAATTTTCTCCATAAGAAAGGCAATTCTTGCTAGGAATTTCAGGAGTGACAGACAGAATTGAAACAGGTTTAATAATCATAATTCAAATCTTTCTCCAAACATTTTTCCTAATGTTTGTAAGTAAAAGGTGTCAAAAGCATTACATTCACTGGTGCAAATTCTTATTAGATATCAAGAGTAAATAATATGTGACTTGGGAGGAAATTTCTATTAAATCTATTTGGGACCTTATGTCAATAAAAGCTATTCAATTTGTGCTTGGCTTCAATATGGATGCAGCATTAATATTTATCTATAAATAATTCGTGGCTATTATGTTTACAGGTGTCTGAAACCATCTATGCCTTTGAAAGACATGTGGGGAGTTGGTAGCTTCCCCAAACCTCCAGAGAACACCCTGGATAATAATTCTTCTGTCTGCATGCAGCCCGGACTAGGCAGTGCCAAGCATTCATCTGTGAATATTAAAGGCAGCTGCAGTCCTGCTGGGGTGAGAAGGCAAGAGATCCCAGTAAGACGTCCTAGGGCCAGTGGTGACAGAGGAGTTGGAAGTTCATGTTAATACAAAAAATTAATGTTGAGAAAATGTAGAAAATAAACAAAATTAACTTTTTGCTTGCCCTCCAAAACATAGCCTCCAAAAGTTGTTTTTGAGAAAATTAACATGTGTGGCTGTCCCACTTCACCCTGGAAATATGACATATCCAATCTCAATAAAGCTCTGCCACAGCCTAGGGAGATACCAACTTCAGCTTCTTTGTATAGATCTGCTAGCCAAGTTTCAAAGGGCTAAGGTAGGGCAGAAAAAGCCAGCATTTATTAAATATTTACCATATTCCAAAACCTGAGATAGAATTGATTAACCCTCACAAGAATCTGTTGAGAAATAAGTCCATTTGCAAGGTAAGGAAACTGAGGCTAGCAGAAGTTAGGTATCTCACTCAAACAAGAAATGGCAAAGTTGACCTTAGCTCAGCTAATTCCTGAGTCTAAATACTTTTCATTCTATTCTACAGCATCATGGAATACAGTTGGAGTTTGATATTGAAACAACATTAATCCCAGTGTTTTAGGAGGCTGAGGCAGGAGGATCACTTGAGGCCAGGAGTTTGAGACCAGCCTTGGCAACATAGTGAGACTGCATGTCTATCAAAGAAAAGAAAGAGAGAAGGAAAGAAAGAAAAATAAAGAAAGAAAAAAATAGCCAAACATGATGACACACACCTGTAGTCCTAGCTATTTAGTAGGCTGAGGTCTGGGTGACAGAACAAAACCCTATTTTGAAAAAAAGAAAAAGAAAAACTTCTGGAATTGCAAGCAGTAAGGTGAATGCATGCGTGTGTGTGTGTGTGTGTGTGTGTGTGTGTGTGTGTGTGTGTGTGTGTGTGTGTGTGTCTACAGCTCTCACTGACTTTGAGAAATCTCTCAATGGTAAGGAAGTTTACGAATCAAAGGTACAAATTTGTAGAACTATTTGTATGAAACTCCAGGCTATTGTTGCTTTAATGAACCAGTGAAAGGATGGACAATGTGAACCACAGAGAAGGTGGTTGATTAAAATGAGGCAATGGGCCCTTAAGAAAAATTCAGAAGAAACTCACTGCCAAATCAAAGGGGAAAGAGAGTTCCATTAAACTTTGCATGGGTCAAAACATAACCAAATTCATCTCATTCAGTCCTGAGTGCTACAGTTAGGAAGGACCTTGGTCAAGAGAGTAACTAGAGGGGAACAGCCACAGTAGGGATTGTATCAGAAAACCACATCATGCAGAGAAGGATTAGAAGATCCAAGGATAAAGGAAGCTCACAGCCATTGTGAGTAGGAGTGTAAATTGGTACAACAACTTTGAAGAGCCCTATGGCAATATGTAATAATCTGAAGCACATATCTTCTACAACTCAGAAATTCTACCTTTCCATAGAGAAACTCTTACTCATGTACATAAGGAGCCATGTAGAAGAACTTCATTATTGCGTTGTGTGTAGTAGCAGAAATGAAAACCCTCAAAAAGGAAAGAAAATAAAATAAAACCTTATACACTTATCAACAGGAGAACTGATTAGCAACAATGTGTGAAATATTCACAAAATGGAAAGTAAAGTAAGCCAAATGGAAAATAGCTCAAATGAATCAACAAGAGCTACACATACCAATATGGAAAATCTCAATACAAATTCTTTTTTTTTTTTTTTTTTTCATTAATCAGTATTTTTTATTATGGTTTTGTGGGGTACAGTTAAGGGTTAGGTGTACAATGACGTTCATTCAGGCACCCTGTAGATAAGAAGTGTTTTCCCATCCCCCGACAGATATTTGCTACTGTTAATCCCATCCCCCTCCCCCCCATAGTTTCCCAGTACCATCAGTCATTTTCTTATAGTATTGCATTGGATGTTCAAGGTCCATTATATGAGTGAGAACATGTGATATTCGGATTTTTGTTTTTGTGAGAGGTCACTCAGTATTATAGACTCTAGTTCCATCCAGGTTGCAGCAAAATTCATGATTTTGTTCTTTTTTATGGCTGCGTCAATACAAATTCTTAAACAACATTTTTTAAAAATGAAAATTAAACTGGGCACGGTGGCTTGTGCCTGTAATCTCAGCACTTCGGGTGGTGGAGGTAAGAGGATCGCCTGAGCAGACTGGGAAACTTGGCAGGACCTCAACTCTACAACAAATAAAAGAAATTACCCAGGCATAGTGGTGCCTGCCTGTAGTTCCAGCTACTTGGAAGGCTGAAGCAGAAGGATTGCCCGAGCCCAGCAGGTCGAGACTGCAGTGGCCATGAGTATGCACTCCAGCCTGAGCAAGAGAGTGAGACTCTGACACAAATAAATAAAAAAAAATTAAAAACCAGCTGGGCTCGGTGGCTCAGCCTGTAATCCCGCGCCTTTGGGAGGCTGAGGTGAGTGGATTGCCTGAGCCCGTGGGTTCAAGACCCGCCTGGGCAGTGAGACCTCATCTCTACAATAAATAAAAAAATCAGCCGGGCATGGTAGTGCATGCCTGTAATTCTGGCTACTTGGAAGGCTGAGGTGGAAGGATCGCAGAGCCCAGCAGGTCGAGGTTGTGGTGGCCGGGAGCGGCCACTGCACTCCAGTCTGGGCGACCGAGTGAGACTCCAACTCAAAAAAAAAAAAAAAAAATTAAAAACCAAATCACAAAAGGTTACATACAACATGATATTTTAAATATAAAATTGAAGATCATGCAAACTAAGCTATACATGACTTGTAGACACATGTGTATATAGTAAAAGTATAAAATCTGCATGGGAATGATAACCTCAACATTAAGATGGTGATTATTTTGAGGACAGGACAAGGAATGACCTTACAGCAGTACAAAGAGCACTTCAACTTCATCTGTACTGTTTTATTTCTTAGTAAAAATCTGCAGCCAATAAGAAAAAACAGTATAATTGAACAAAACTGGGTGGTGGGTACATAGTTTTATTATTACTGTTATTAGTATTCTATCTATAAATTCTCTGCCTGATCAAGGTCCCTCCTAGCTGTAGCATTCAGGACTGAATGAGATAAATTTGACTCAGCTAAAGGTTGCATGTTTTTTTAGAGACAATCCCTACACTAGGCTAAGACTAAATGTGTAAGTCTTTAGCAGCTAGCAGCCTGTCAAGAGTTTTATGCCCCCCAACGACATCCTAGCATGTCCTTTACCAGCCTTTATTTGCTTTTTACCTGCTTTGATTTACCTGGGATGCCAGAGTCAATGCCAGAGAAGATGCAACAAAAAGAAAATCCCACTAGAATAATTGTTTCTTTTGAGGGCAGGATCACTTTAAACATTTAAGGTCTGTGTGTTATTACTACATAATTGATGAATGAGTCAGTCCTTGCAGGCTTGATAATAGCATAGCCATAGTCCTCCCTTATCCTTGTGCAATATGTCCCAAGAGCCCCAGTGGATGTCTGAAACTGACGTCTGAACTTCATATCTATGTTTTTCCTGTTCATATGGAACTATAATAAAACTTGACTTGTAAATTAGGCACAGTAAGAGATTAACAAATAATAATAAAATAAACTAATCATAACACCCTACTGCAATAAAAGTTATGTAATTGTCTATTTCTGGAATTTTCCATGTAATGTTTTGAGTTAGACAGTAGGTAACTGAAACCATGAAAATGAAACCTTAGATAAGGGAAGACTGCTGTAGTCTCACGGAGAAAATTTACACTTCTTGTTTTCAAAGCACCGACCAGAAGTTAAATAGAAATAGAATTTGTCTCTGCTTCCTTAGCCTCATAATTCCTTTTGGTTGCCTCCTTGCTTCCCCAGCTAAGAAAGCACCCAATCACACCACCCATACTGCCCTAGCAGAGCCCAGTACCATCAACGCTGTCCCGACCTGCACAAAGGGCCTCTCCCTGACCCTGGCACCTGAGCCACTGTTCCACATGATCTGTGCTCTCTTCTTACACTTGTCTCCTTCAGAAATCTTCTTAGGGACCTGCATCCTACCAAGATGAAAATAAAGTGATGAATTTGCATGTAATCAGCAGCCTGAGGCTTTAACCCAAAGCTGTGACCCATATCATTGAAAAAAAAAATAGCCTGGCACAGTGGCTCATGCTTGTAATCTCAACATTTTGGGAGGCAGAGGCAAGAGGATTACCTGTGTCCAGGGGTTTGAGACCAGCCTGGGCAACTTGGTGAGACCTCATCTCTACAATAAATCAAAAAATTAGCTGGGCATGGTGACGCACACCCATAGTTTCAGCTACTTGGAAGGCTGAAGCGGAAGGATAACTAGAGACCAGCAGGTTGAGGATGCAGTGGCCATGAGCATGCCACTGCACTCCAACCTGGGCAACAGAGCAAGACTCTTACTTAAAAAAAAAGAAAAGAAAAAGAAATAGGAAACACATTTAGGAGCAGGTAGACCTTTTAGTGCATCCATATCTAAAGGCATCCTGGATTGCCCTAGAAAACCTCTAACTTGAGAGAATTCTTTCCTTTCAACTTGGTATTATATATTTGGCATGCACATTGGGAGTCAGCCAATCATGGTTTGAAACTCTGTCTGTTACTTCCTGGCTGGTTGACCTTAGGCACATTTCTTAAACATTCTGTATTCTTTTTTTTTTTTTTTTTTTGGAGTCAAAGTCTCTGTCATCCAGGTTGGAGTAAAGTGGCACACTCATGGCCACCCCAGCATCCACCTGCTGGGCTCCAACAATCCTACCGCCTCAGCCTTCCAAGTAGCCGGAACTACAGGTGCGTGCTACCATGCCCAGCTAACTTTTGATTTATTGTAGAGATGAGGTCTCGCCAAGTTGCCCAGGCTGGTCTCGAACCCGTGGGCTCAGGCAATCCATTTGCCTCAGCCTCCCAAAGTGCTGGGATTACAGGCTGAGCCACCAAGCCCGGCCTCTGTATTCTTTAACAAACAGCTTTCTCAGAAGTAAGGAACTAAATAAGATAAATCATGTAAGGCCATACCAGAACACTGCTCCACTGATGTTAGTTCCTGTATTCATTATCTATTGCTGTACAGCAAATCCCAACACATAGCAGCTTATAACAGTGTACATCAGTTTCCTCATGGTTTCTGTGGGTCATGAGTCTGGGTGTGAGGTAGTTGGATTCTCTTGCTCAGGATCACACTGGCTACAACCAGAGTGTTAATGAAAATACCAAACTCTGTAAAATATTTAAGGCTTTATTTTGAGCCAAATGTGAATCACCTAGGCCTGTGATGCAGACCCAAGAAGCCCTGAGAACATGTGACCAGAATGGTTGAATCACCACTCAACTTTATACATTTTATGGAGACAGAAGTTACGGGCAAAACATAAATCAAAATATGTGAGGTTTACATTCGTTGGGCCCAGAAAGGTGGGACATCTTCAAGTAAAACCTTACAGATCATAAGCGGATTCAAAGATTTTCTGATTAGTAGTTGCTAGAAGGAGTTTAGCTCTGTCTAAAGACTTTGTCTAAAGAAATGCTTGAGTTAAGATAAGGGGATTTGTGGAAGACAAGGTTCTTGAGATATAGATGAAGGCTCTAAATAGCAGGCTTCAGAGAGAATAGGTGGCAAATGTCTTCAAAGGTGTTCTCTATACAAGCATGTTTCCCCAAAAGACAGATGTTTAGGGTCACTTCAGAATATATCAAAGAAACATCTTTTGAGGTAAGATATTTTGTTTCCCTTAGGGTCTGCTATCTGTCATGTGAGGCTGTCTCAGAGTCAGGTTGGAATTTGCTATCTTTGTGCCACAGAGTCTATTTTGTCCATCTTGTGATCTCTCGTTTAGTGTTAATATTAGTCAGTTGCACCTAAAACTCCACAAAAGTTGCAGGGAGGGTTATAATAAGGTGTGTCTGTCTTCCTTTTCTGTCATGGCCTGGAGTTTAGTTTTTTCAGTTTCCCCTTGGCCCAGAGAAAGTCCCATTCTGTTGGTTGGAGGGCTTAAAATTTTATTTTTGGTTTTACAAAGATGTCTGCCGAGTCAGTCTTAAGACCTGACTGGGGCAAGATTTGCTTTCAAACTCACTCACATGATTGTTGACGGGATTCAGTCCCTCGTGGTCTACTGTAATACAGGCCTCAGCTTTCCACTGGCTGCTGGCTGGAGCTATTCTGTGTTCCTTGCCACACGTGCCTATCACACGGCAGTGAGCATGATTACAGTGAGCGCACCAGGAAGGAGAGACAGAAGGAGAAGGAGAGGGAGCATGCTAGAAAGATGCAAGTCATGGTCTTTTCTAAGCTAACCTCAGAAGTGACGTCTGCCCCCTTTTGCTACTTATTAGAAACCCGTCACCAGGCTTGGCCTATCCTCATGGGGAGGGGACTTCACAAAGGCATGGGTGCCAGGAGGCAGGGCTCACGGGGAGCCAATTTTCAAGGCTGCCTACCACAGTTCCTTCTCCTTCTTACTTTGGGTTATTCCCACCAAAAGGATACTCTCACACATTGCTCTCTGCTCAATTTATTTTATTTTCAGGGATTTGTGATGCATATAATCTTTTAATATTTCTAAGATATTAACCCACTATTTAGAAACTGCCCTTTGTTCGCAATCCCATTCTCCCTTCTCTTCCTAGGAAGTTGAACTTTACTGAGTATCCCTGGCCCAACTCAGGAAGATCAAAGACAGGCTCCCAGTTCCAGACCAGGGGAACACAGTCTGTCTTTTCTTCTTGTGTCCTCATTGAGTGCCCTCAGCCCAGGCCCTGAACCACTCTGCTGAGACATCCCCTATCGCCATTCCTGTACTAGCCTTCAATATATTTCAGAATAAATTCATAATCATCCAGGGCATTATAAATACAGCTCTGTGTCAAAAAACTTGGGAAACCAAAGCTTCCTTCTTCTGGTTTTTATTGAGCAGCTTTGTTCTCTTTCAAAACTTCTGGATCTTCAAAGTGTTTGATGAGCAAATGTCAAGTTGCCTAGATTGTGGTTGCTCTGTCACTTCCTGCTTACCCAGCCCCACTTTATTTCTATTTTCTCCCCTCCCACCATTCTCTGTTGTTAGCATCCCATCATGTGAGAGAACCTCTGGGCAGTGTCACCGGTCACCTTCTTGCTCCCCTGTGATGGTCTGTGCCTCCCCACTTTTGTTCCAGTTGTCCCACTGTGTCTATGATGTTCTTTTCATCTATCTCTTCTTCCTCCTTTAAAACCCATCCAGGGGCTGGCTCAAAAAAACTGACCATTAATTCCTAAACCCCAGAGTGGGACTTGTGTGACAGAATATAGTGCTACCACAGGACTTACTGCATTGTATTGAAATGTCCTATTTGCACACTTACCTCCACTGTGGGGATTTTCTCCAAGACAGGCCCAATGCCAATGTTATTGGTTAATGATTGTTAGGCATTATCTTATAACAACCACCCCAAAAACATATGTTGTATTATTATTATTATTATTATTTTAGTCAGTGTCTCACTCTTTCACCCAGGCTGGAGTGTTGTGGCATTCTCATGGCTACTACAGCCTCAAACTGTTGGGCTCTGGTGATCCTTCCACCTCAGTCTTCCAAGTAATTGGAACTACAGGCATATGCACCACCACACCAAGATAATTTTTTTGATTTATTGTAGAGATGAGGTCTCACCAAGTTGCCCAGGCAGGTCTCGAACCCCTGGGTTCAGACAATCCTCTCATATCCACCTCCCAAAGTGCTAGAATCACAGGTGCGAGCCATCATGCCTGGCATCTAAGCATTATTTTTAATTCCCATTTTGCAAATAAGAAAACCAAGGCTGGGAAAGGTTAGGCTTGCTCAAGGTCATGAGTTTAGAAAGAAGCCAAGGGAACTTTCAAATCCAATCTGTCAGACTCCAAAGTCCATGCACTAAACCAGTAGGCTGATCTGACTAATTCATCCTTTCCATTCACCCCCTTTGCCTTCTGCCCTCTGTCCTGCGCTCTCAGTTAGGGGTCAGGCTTTATCAGTGTGTGTTTAATACAGTTGAATTGGACTCAGTTGTTTGCAGATAAAGAAATTACATCACTACTGCCTTCATCAGAGCCCAGGAATGAACAGGACTTTTCATATGTTTGAATTTTAAATATATTAATCTCATTATTTCCCAAGTAACAGAATAATCATCTTTCTCATCAATCTGTGCAGGCACAATACAAACAGCAGATAAAAAGGCTACATACTCATGAATGTCATTTGTTGTTGAAATGTAACCATCTTGGGCTTACATATCTCTAGATTTAGTTCTGAGACTCACATCAACTAAGCTAATGTGCATTATTAAAAATTAGGGAGAAAGGGCATTAATTACATTTGCAAAATGTATAGTAATTTATAAGGTGGCTCTCAACTGTTGCTGAGTCAAGGCTGTTTATAGCCATGCCTCACTGTCCCTTTAAATACCACTTTCTGGCTCTTTGAGGAAGGAGAATGATGTATATTTCTAATTATAACCGACCAAGCTCTTCCACACTCTGTTTGGTTCCCTGCAGGTTACACTATTTGCCAATATCTATTTAACTATAGCAGTAACAGGAAAAGCTCCCAAGTCTAATCAGCTAGAAATTCTTTGGCTCTCTTCCACTTTAGTGGAATCATATTCTTACACTTGAGGTCATCTTTATATATAAGAGGAGAGCAAGGCTGGGAGAAAATTGGTATTAAAAATAGAGCAGACTTCTAGAGTCTCAATTTCTAGAGCTCATGGAAGAGTCTGGTCTTTTATTATTAATGCTTAGGCTGACACCATCCCCCCACCTTGAGAGGAAGCTGAGGATCTTCACGGTGCCCCAGCTTGATCTCAGCAGCTGCCAGGGTTGGCATTTGCCAGAAGGTTTTGTTTCCTTCCTCCTGTCAAGTCAAGGCACTGTGCAAGACAAGTCAAGGTGAGCAGGATATGTGTCCATCACCCTAGGCCTACCTCCTCCCTGAAACCATGTCCACCTCTTCCACCACCCCTTCCTCATCCCCATGTCTAAGACTGCCTCAGCTCTGAATATCACCTGCCCCAAAGTTCACTGTTTAGGGCTGGAGATTACCAGTCAGCTATCTAAGTTAAATACTGAAAATATGCTGCCCACAAGAGAACACCTTCTAGTCAGAAAAGTCAACCTTTATTGATAATGTCCCTGCTTATGCATCTAACACAAAATTCTCCCTAGTGACAGAATTCTCAAATAGTTAAGAAGGCATTTTTAGCCAGATGAAAGCTTGGTAGAGAATCTTGGATTTGACTGCATCATAGATGGTGTAGGGGAAGATCAAGCAAAGGGACGGGAACATCAGCTGAGTACTTTCCATGCCAAGCACTGTGCTAGAGTTCAATGCAGAATACCTCATGTAATTGTTACCATCCCCCTGTGGATAGATATAATAATCCACATTCTTGCAGTTGAGGAGACCATGGCTCAAGAAGGGTAAATAACTCTTCAGAGTTCACTTGTCAGAACAGAAACTTGATCCCTGGTCAGGTGATCTCCAAAGTGTACATTTTCCTTTGACCCTACATGGAGGACCAAGGATCAGGTGTTACCAGGTGTTCAGGCCAGGTAAAGGTAAGCATTCGCACATGGAGCCAGGAAAAGGAATTGCTCTTCTAGAGTAGGGTGCATGACAAAGTTCCAGATTCTCACTATGTACAGCTCATGGAAGATCCTGGGATTTCATTATTAACGCTTAGTGCTGACACTATCCCTCTACTTTGAGGGCACACAAAGCATCTTCACAGTGCCCCAACTCCATCTCAGCTGCTGTAAGAGTTGGCATCTGTGGAAAGGTGCCTCCAACAGATGCCTCCAACAGGGTTGGTATCTGTCCAAATCTAATGCATAGGTTAGGGATGTGTCCAAGCAGAGGCAAGAGATTATCAGGGAAGAGCCAAGTGGCCAGCAGGTGCACCAGACATACTTGGAGAGATGTAAGGAAGCAGGAAGCAGGAGAGAGGTTCCAGGGAGGTCTAGGACAGGCCCATGGAGGCTGGCATTCAGGAACAGACCTCTATCTATTTGGAAACTGAAGGAACAGAACAGAGATCTGAGAAGGTGACTGGACACTCAGTCCCTGAACCAGAGCCTTAGGACTGGGGAGGGACATACCTTACATCTGACCTGATGCTGAGGTGCTAATCATATACCTAGGACTCCTGCATGCCCACGTCCCAGATGAGGCTGATCTCTCAGGAGAGTCCCCATTATCTTAGGTTGCCAGGTTGAGAGCCCTGAAAAGCTTTGGGAATGTGAGGACACTGGCCCTGTCAAGGCCTGGGGCAAAGCTTGGATATTAACACATTTTACAGAAACCAATAGGATGACTCATTCCCTCCACATTCAGTCAGTCAGCACATCAGTCACTCAGGTATCAAAGGTTTCCCCAGGTACCTATGATTCTTTCATTCCCTTAGGAGTCAGTGCCACCTTACCGTGCAGCATGCCATGATCTGTTCTGGGTATACAATAATGAAAGCCAGATTATGTGCTAGGTATCACAGGAGATGAGTTGGTAAGGCAGACCCAGACTTTTCCTCATGGAGTTTATAATCTGGTAGAGAAAATAGGACATAAATTGGATTTGTTATAATATCAGGTCACATGTGATAAAGACCCCAGTGGAGGAGCCAAGCAGAGTTTTGCACAATAAAAAAGAAGAAAGAGAACTTCTGGTACAGGGAGGAGAGGATTCCTGAGTTGATTTGGTGAAATTTCTAGGAACATGAGAGCTTTGGTATAAGGAGCATGAGAAGAGGTATGGAACCAGGAGGTACAGACTGTAGGACTGAGCTTCAGGTCTGGGATGACCCTCCTCCACATGACAGGTGCCCTTCTGTCCGTTCTGGTTGGTCCATTCCAATTAGGGAGGCAATACTCTTTGACACCCTTCATGCTCATCATGTCAGACCTCAAAATGTCACCCGCCACTCTTCCTGCTATTCTAGTGAAACACGCTCTTTTCCTGACGATCTCTGACCAACAAATCTCTCTACCATGAAGGGGTCAAAAACCAAATCCCTTTGGCTTAACTTTATTGCTGAATCCCCCTGCCCTTGAGCTGGCAGGGCTGTGTAGCTAGAGTTAGCAGGACTCTATTTATCCAAGTGTACACGGCATGATCAAACACCAATACTCCTGAAAGGGGGGAAAGAAAGTCAATCTGTTCTTCCAATCATGTTGCAAAAATACTAGACACGATTGCTATTATCATGTAGAAAGTCTTATTAAAACAGGATGATCATTTGGGACACAAATAATCCCACTCTATGTGTCTATTTTCTAAGTTTGAATTCTAGAGAGGACTATTCTTCTTCCCTGAGTATCTATAGTACTTGAATGTGCCTTTTCTTGGGAGCTTGTCCTGAAATTGTCTCTGTCTTCAAGTTGTATGAGGACCTTGAGAGTAGAGGTCATTTTTAAAGCATATCTTCCTAATCATGCTACTCTGTGAGGCCTGAATGCTGTCTAGACACACTTTGACTACCTGGGGGATGGACAAGGGACTTAGTTTTAGTGGACATCAGAGTCTGGCTGCATAGAAAAATACTGATGCATGTCAGCCCTTCTGTGAGCACCACCTTATTCAGTTTCATTCTGCAAGTTTTCCATGGCCTACTTAGTCCAGGTACTAGAATCCTAAAGGTCCAGGGAATTGCATCCTTTGGCTGTGGCTATCTCTCCTCAATAGGATGAAGCAGTATAATATGAAAGAGAGAGAGAAATGACCCTCAAGTCAAGCAAGCTGAGTTCAAACAGTACCTTGGATAATTACTAACTGTGTGAACAGAGTACTGAACTTAACCTATTTAAAGGTCTATTTATCTTCATAATGAGATCAATCTATTCCAGAAAGTTGTGAATTTGAAATTAATCTGGGTTATGGTAGGCCCCTAGTAAATAATAACTATATATAACATTTTTCTTTGAATTTCCAAATTTTAATGAAAATTATTTTAAGGACTCAAGCTATACTTCAAATTAACTATTTTGAATGCACACATTATATTTGGTTTGCTAAGGGCTGACTTAAACTCAGACACATCTCTAAAAAATACTTATGCACATATACTTTTAATATATCTAGACACTATACTACTGTATACCTGAGTGTGCCTGTGTGACTTCTCTTTCTCTCTGTTTCCCTGTCTCTCTGTCTCTCTCTCTGTCTCTCTCTCTCTCTCTCTCTCTCTCTCTCTCTCTCACACACACACACACACACACACACACACACACACACACACACACACGCACCCCTTCTCAAATTAATTGCAGGTGCAATGAATATTTGGTTCCAGAATTAATTTCTAATCACTCCTCTCTAAGGAATTAGCATTGCTAAATTGAATTAACACTACTGTGTCTTGCTATTCTAAGAGCTTTCCTGGAGTTCCTTTCTTACCAGTCCCTGACCTTAGTGTTAGTTTAGCTGGACTAGCAGCCCCAATTCACCTGGTTTCCAGGAGAAAGAAACAGAGCACAGTCCTTTGACAAAACTAGCAAGCCCCTTTAGGATTTGATCCAGCCCTCAAACAAGAGAAGGGGTGCCATGCTCAGCTCTTGCGTCCGTAGAGGCAAGCTTTGGGGATAACATCCATACCCAGTTCTTTTGATGCAGTTGGTTGCTAACTAGATCGCATCACTAATGGAGTTTCATTGTAAATATTCATACACCTGTCTTTCTCCTCTGCAGGATAATGAATTTTTGCACACATGGAGTATGTCTTATTGATTTCTGTGTTTCCAATACCTGCCTTCCAATACCTTCCAATACCTGTGTAGCTCCTAGCTACACATTTCGTTAGTTGGGTGGATGGATGGATGGATGGATAGATGGATGAAGGATGGATGGATGAGAGATTGATGGGTGAATGGGTGGATAAGTGGGTAGATAGATGTATGGGTGGGTGGCACATCTGCTGTTTGGGTACATATATCAATCTTGATCTAGAGTCACAGTGGAATTTTTTTCCACCCCACTTCCTGCCTGTGGCCTGTGTGCCTCCCACAATTTTTAAAAATAAGTGTTTACCCTATTATTAAAGAATGTCAAGTATTATCTCCTTCATGACCAGATGCTGAGTCTTTTGACAATCAATAGTAGGTGGCTATTTTGACCTATACCCCATGCTCATATGTATCAGCTTCTTCCTCAAGGCTATGCCTCATCCTATCTTCTCTCCCCTCCCCTTACCAACACCACTACCATGAGTCACATTCACTGTTCTGTTTCTCTCTCCTGGCCTTGTTTTGTTCTGTTGGAGTTCAACATGAGCTGTGACATGAGAGTCTTCAGAAAGCACTGAATTTCTTGCCAATGAATACCTTATCTAGTCAATATGCTAATACCCGAGGGTTTCAATACTTTAAAATCCTTCTGTGACACAGTGAAACAGTATATCAGAGCTTCCAGTTCATGGTCCTTGAAGAAAATGCTTGTCTCTCTCCCTCTCCTTCCTCCCTGACAGCGATTATAGCTCAATTTCTTTCTGTCTCCCCCTCCTCCTCCTCTCCCTCATTTTTGGGTGTCCTGCAAGAGACCCCACATCAATCTCTATGGTAAAGTAATAGGTTGATTGGAAAATCCACTGACTCAGGTAGATATCTCCCTCAAGAAGTCATCAATCCTGATTAGCTCATCAAACGGCTCCATCCTTCCAGACAACAGTAACTGCTTAAAGTCCTGCACCTTTGATTAGCCTTCTCCTGAACATCCTCTGGTTTACAATAGTCATCAAAAAGTTAAGCAAGGAACCAACCTCCAGCATCTGGAATCTATGCCTGGGGGATCGCCCCTTACTGGTATTAGTATTAGCCACCTGCCAGGCCTTGAGAGACTTTCAGTAAACATTTTCTGCTGTGTCTGCCAAAGGACGTTGGAGGTAACTGGCAGCCCCTGATGGCCCTGCCATCTCAGCAGCTATTAGCCCTGGCTAAGAAGGATCTTGGAGCCTGGGGCAGAATCCGGCACTTATAAAATATTCCTGTATTGCCCAACATCTTTCAGCTGCTGTGCTGTTAGGTGGTCCTGGTGCTGAAAATGGACTTGGTATTTTTGTTCTTTTCTTTATTTCTGTTGAATTATAGAAAGAAAAGGCAACAATGTCAACTTTATACCATCATCTTTTGTGAGGTCTGAATGTCTGTGGCTCCCTTCCCTCAAATTCATATATTGACACCTAATCCCTGATGGATTTATCAAGAGGTACCACCTTTTGGGGAGATGACTACGCCATGAGGACAGAACCCTCATGAAAGAGATTAATGCTCTTTAAAAAGAGGAGCTCGTTTTCCCCCTCTTGCCACATGAAGACACAGTAAGAAGGCACCTGTCTATGGATCAAAAAACTGATCCTCACCAGACACTGAACCTACTAACTCCTTGATCTCGGACTTCCCAGTCTTCAGAACTAAGAGAAATAAATGTCTGCTGTTTATAATTTACCCAGTTTATGGTATTTTGTTATAGCAGCCTGAGTGGACTAAGACATTCTTCAAACCAGTTGTCTTCTTCCTCTGAGTTTCAAAGTGACAACAGAATGGGTTTAACCCTCATGGCTATTTCTCCAAAGACTGGAGGGGGTCTCCATCTCCATGCTGTTATTCCTTCCTCTCATCTATCTGACTATCTTTAGTAAAAGCTCCCTCTTCAGTCCCCAGTTTCCTACTTGGGTGTGTTGGACTATGCAACAGAGAAGGACAGAGTCTCAAAAGCTGTTTTACTCTCTGCATTAAAAACGAGGCAGTGCCCAGAGTGGTTAATACTGTAGACCAGGGAGTCAGAAGGCCTAAGTTTGCAGTCCAACTCTGCCCCTGCCACCTGTGAGCTCAGCACAGGCCACTAGCTTTTCCTAATCCAGTAATCATATAAGCTATGAGGGCTAAACTGAGTTCAACAAAGTAAAAGGCCTCCAGCACCACATGAGCCCTCAAGGTCAGCAGCTGGCCTGGAGCCCACTCCCGATGCTTCTTCCCAGGCAGGTACCTTTAATTATTTTTTTTTATTTAATTTTATTTTAAAGTTGTGGGGTATAAGTCAGAATTGCATACATAAGTGGTTTGGGTGCTGGTGAAGTCTTCGGTCTCCCATTGGACCTCACTTCACCTGGATTAGGATCAGTCACCTTTATTGATGTTATGTGCCCCCCATTCCTCCCCAGCAGTGTTCTGCTACTGCCAATTCCTTTTGTAGCGTTATAGTAGGTGTTCAGGGTCCACTTATGAGTGAGAACATGTGGTGTTCAGTTCTTTGTTTTTGTGATAGATCACTGAGTATGATCAACCCCAAATCCATTCAAGTTGCTGTAAAGTCTATAAAGATATGGCTGTGTAATATTCCATCATGTATATGTGCCACATTTTTTTGTTACCCAGTTCAGTTTCAATGGGCAGCATGGTTGGTTTCATGTTTTTGCTATTGTGAATAGTGCTGCAATAAACAAGTGTGTGCAGGTATCTTTTTTGTAGAATGATTTTAGTTCTTTTGGATATATTCCCCGAAGGAGGGTTGCTGGGTCATATGGAAGGCCAATTTCTAGTTATTTTAGGAATTACCACACTGTTTTCCATAGAAGTTGAATTAGTTTGCACTACCACAAACTGTGTAGAAATGGTCCTTTTTCTCTGCATCCTCACCAGCATCTGTTGATTTTATTAATGATGACCATTCTTACTGGAGTTAGGTGGTATCTCAATGTGGTTTTGATTTGCATTTCTCTGATGATTGGTGAGACTGGGCATTTTTCTGTGTCTGTTGGCTGCTTGTATATCTTCTTTTGAGAAGTGTCTATTCATGTCTTTTGCCCATTTTTAAATGGGGCCATTTTTGTTTTGTTTTGTTTTGTTTTCCACATTTGAGTTCCTTGTAGATCTTGAATGTTAGAGCAGAAGGCATTTTTCGGTCCTCAAAATGACTCTCCCAATGATGTTGCCCAACTCCCCAATGCCTCAAGAACCCATGGCTCCTCTGTGCCTGATAATTTTATGATTTCTTTTTCCCACCCCTGGAAATGGAAGGGAAGGCAGAGGTAAAATGGTTTCTGGGTGAGTGATTGTCACTCCAGTTAGTGGAGGGTCCATATCTTTGTAAGTCCTTGGAGATCTCACAGAAGGGCAATGAGGGTGACTGCTGTGATGCTCCCACACCCCAGCTTTCTAGGGAGAGTTATAAGGATGGTTTTAGGGAGAGGCATTTCCAGGGTGTTTTATTCCAAAACTGTCAGAGTAAAACAGAATATAAAGAAAGTAATCCTGAAAAATCCTAAAACCTTTTTGAGGAATTACCAGACAAAAAGACATTTCTTACAATCTAGAAAGACAGCATATGGTAGGAAAGGCACTATACAGCAAGTCAGAAGACATGGGTTTCGAGATAAGCCCCATCCTTGAGGACTGCGGTCTTGGCCAAGGCAGCTAAATTCTGAGGCCTTAACTTTCTTAACTCTAAACCCATAATTTTTTTCACAAAATTTTCATTAAAATTTCATAAGGATTTTGTACAGAAGAAGTTTTTAAATGATGATATGTCATACAATATTATCATAAATTACAAATAACAATGATAGTAAGAAAAGGAGTCTAAAAGTTAAATTTGTTCAGTTCACCTCAGAATCATGTGAACAAAGAGGAAAATTTCTAGGTCAGTGTTTTTAAAACTTTTTATTTCTCATGATTCTCAATAAGAAAAAATATTTATATTTTGAGCCAGGGTCCATATATGTATTCTGTGGGTATACATAAAAAACTAAGGCTTCATAAAATAATACTTACATTGAAAAACAGTCGGCTTTGACATTTTCTGTTCGTTTTTTATTCTGCTTGAAGTTAAATGCTGGTTATAATTCTTTGAATTGATTTCAAAACCACTAATAGGTTACAACTATACTTTAAACTACTATCTAGATTAGGGAGTTAGCAAAACCCTGTGAAGCGTCAGATAGTAAATCTCTTAGGCTTTGTCGGTCACAGGGTCTCTATTGCAAAAAGCAGTCACAGACAATGGATAAATGAACGGGCATGGCTGCATTTTAGCAAAACTTTATTTACAAAGACAGATGGTCAGCCAACTGGTCATAGTCTGTGGAACCCTGGACCAAATTATTCCAAGTTCTTTAGGTAGAAATGTACTAAAGACTTTTAAGAGAATGATGCAACTAGCCTTAAAAGCATCTAGGTCTCTAAGTCCATTGTAAAGCTTGCTAGCAACTTCAGTTTGGCCTCATATGCTAATTCCCCCTTGGAGGGGGAAGGGGGAAAGAGAGAGAGAGAGGGAGGGAGGGAGGGAGGAAGGGAGGGAGAGAGAAGAGAGCATTCTTCCAACATTTTCAACAGCGAGAATCAGTCAGCCCTAGTCTTGTGACAAGTCCTCCCAGTGCAAAGTAACTGGCGTTCGGTTTTTAAATCAGTTCCTTCTGAGTTGTACTAATGTGAGTCATGTCCCAAGGGCCTGATTAGACCTTTTGAAGAGAGAAATCATGTTCCTTAACCTATAAATGTAAAGACTGGACTCCAAAATATCACATCTCACAAAGTACTGCCTTCCCTGTTCTGCTCCCTTTCCTCCAGTCCCAGCCCAGAGAAGTCAGCAAAGAATAAACTTTGAATGCCAAAAGCAATCATACACTGAAATAAGCTGCTCATTTTCAGTCAGGTTTTTGGCACTGTGTAACTATGAGAAAGGAAAATGATCATTCTGGCAAAGGAACACACTTTTACCAAAATTTTCTAATATACAATCTTGGTAGTTTTTAAGTTTAAATTAAAAACAACAACCAACAACAACAACAAACTTGTTTCCTTGTTTCAAAATGAGCAGAAACCACTTTTGTCAGATATTTCTCCTGCAGCTTATCCCAAGATGGGAAGAGTGCTCCCCAAATTCCCAGGTTTTATATGGTGTCAAGTTTCTGCAGTCTTTGTCCCAACTCTTAGAGTTCTTTAACCTTAGTCTTTAGTCCTAGTCATCAAAATAATAAAATTCTTGGGAATAAGATAAATTTTGGTTCTCAAGTTTGTCAAGTAAGGGAAGTTCTTCAGGAGGGTTTATAATTAATGCAGAGGATAAGCCTCTGCTTAATGTCCCCATCTCACTTGCCACAATCTCACTTGCTGTAAAACAAAGACTGCCTCTCCCCAAACCAGGAACACCATTTAACTGCAGTAAGGAATATAATCTGTATGCACATCTCATGCAAAATAAAGCTGTTGTTCCATTTAAACATTAAAATGAGCAGAGCCCAGCCTGGCGACCCTGACACAGGGAGGTTGTGCTCCTACAAATGTGTGGGCAGAACTAATGCGTTACTTAGTGCCAAAAGGACACAGGGCTCATTCTGAGATCATCAAGGGGTCAGCAAACTCTTTCATAAAGGACTACATAGGTTCTGCATGCCCAGAGGCAAAATCAAAGATATGATATGGGTATTTACAGAACCATTTAAAACGTAACCAGTTAAAAGTGTAAAAACCAGTCTATAATCAATCCCAGCATTCTAGGAGGTGGAGACATTAGGATTGCTTGAACCCAGGAGTTCAAGATCAACCTGGGCAAAATAGTAAGACTTTGTCTCTACAAAAAAATTTTAAAATGTAAAAAAACATTCTTAGTTCACAGATCCTACAAAAACAGGAAGAGAGCTAGGTTTGGCTCACTGGGCCATAGTTTGCCAACCCCTGACTTAGAGGCATAGAGGGAAGGACCACAGCATGGCAGAACTTTTCAACTGGAAAGAAAACATAACAGATGTGGCTTTGGGGACGTATACTTTCAATGTTATTGCCCCCTTTTGCTGATTAACAGGAGGGAATTTATTGTACTGAAGTAGAGATTATTTACTAGAGTAAAAGTTAAACACATAAAGTACATGAAGTTAGACCTTAAAGGTAAAATTATGTGCTATGCTTTCTGACAAACATTCTGTATGATATAGTACAGAAATAAGATATTCTAATCTTGTAGGTTTAGGAGAACAAGTCTTGATCAATAAGTTGAAGACACATGTATAGTGCTATAGGTTAAAATTTTATAAAAAGTTGATATTCTTGAAATTCCTACAATGAAGTGAGAACATTAAATGTTTACAGTCCAACCAGTAGAGCAGAAATCACCATGAAGATTGGACCTGGTTGTACTGTTATGGGACACTGAGCACAAGCTAATGGCAAATGAAAAGCAAAACCACATGTGGATAAGGTACAAAGATAATCAGGTATGAGCAACCAATGATTTTCTGAGTCTCATTTGATGATAAAAATGTTATAGTGGAGATGGGTGTAGGAAAAAAAGTGAACTAGTGAAGAACTTGGCAGGGAAGTCGAAGAAAGACCTTGAGTTCTTGTGAATGGAAACATTTGGGGCACTGAACATACAAGATATTTCTATCCAAAAGAGCCAGAAACCACTCATCTTCACAATATCATGTTGTCCTACCTGTTATGCTCATCATTGCTAGGTGATCAGTGGCTGTGTAACTAGCAGAGGAATCAAATGGGGATTTTTGTCCAGGAAAGGAACCATGGCCTTGCCTTGGAAAACAAATTCAAATATCAGGGCAGAAGAGCCAGGCAAGGTTCAAAATGGGAGAATGAGCATGAAGATCAGAAGGAGCAGTGATGAATAGGGCCACAGTACATGTACACAATCAGGGCAAGCACTGCAGGACAAAAGCAAAAACAAGAGAAAGGTATGAACACCCAGATGTATATGGTGCCATCAGTACAGTATATGGATAGTCTCACAACTTAAATGGCACAAGGAATACTAGACCCAGGTGCTTAATATAACAGAAACATAGCCATGACATATAAAAAGCCTATGGAATTATCTCAAGATAATAATTTTGATAATTTACTATTGTTATGCTGATAAATACACATTTGAGCAATATCTCCATCACAGATGACAAACACTTGACACATGTGCTGTCAGTGGCAGAGATCACTAATTCTCTTTTAGGATAATATGATCACAGTTCTCTTTTCCCATGGTCTTAGATATATCCTCAAAATTCTTCTCAATATAGTCCTCCAGTAATTTACTAACTATTCATTGTAGTTGGTACATGAAGGAAAGCATATATGCTGCCTTGTCTATAGATTTACTATATAGCCTATAGATATAACATATATACAAATTATTTATGTAACCTGTATAAATAACATTATCTTGATTACCACTTTGACTGCTGATTACATTCAGTTCAAGAACCTTACTTGAGTTCTTGCTGCCAGATTGATTTTTCAACAATGTCCACACTGCACTGAATTTATCACCTACTGTCCCGTCCATATAAGTGACAGACTCTTTAGCTATGAATTGTCAATCATTATTAGCTTTCCAATGTAAGGATTACCTTCCAACTGACATGAAGTGCTCAAGATGAAATTGCATTCATCTTTGAAGTTAGAAATGGTTTTTGAATTAAGGTTAGTTTTGATTGATTAAAGACTCATTTAAAATTTTGAATCTTGATAATACTATTTCATTGATTATCCATATAACATACTCACATCCTAAGATACTCTAGATGTTCCACTTTCATAAACATTTGTCACTGAAGTAACATCATTTAGCTGCTAAAATCCCTGTTTACTGAATTACCGGTAGGGGACGAGATGTTATCCTTTTCTGGCAGAGTAGCTTGTTGTGGACCAATACTCCTACCACAACAACTAGAAAATGAGGTCAAATTTTGTTTAAAGTTCCATTTGAAGGCATTGGAGATCTATCAAAGCAGCAGGAAAGAACATTATGGGAGCCTGACATTCTAGAAATTTTTTCCTTCCAGGCATCTGCTAATTCTGAAGCAGCTCAGGACCAAGAGACTAAGAAGAGGCTATAAACTGATGTCCAAGAGCCTGAGAAGCTGAACAGAGATTTTGGTAACCCATGTAGGTGGAGAGGCAAAAGTTGAAGGTTGGAGTGCACCTAAGAGTAGAAGCCCCAGTAAACCCTCAGACTTCTAGTTAGAACAATGGGCAGGAAAACCCTAGAAGTAATGGTAAAGGTGAGCTGGAAGTAGACCATGTTTCACCAAAAGAAAAGCCAGTGTTCAAACCACTCAATCCCAAAATAGATTAATGGGATCTGACCCTATTCTGCCTATCAGAAAGAAAAAAATTAATCCTCCATGGAAGAAGATGCTAGAACAAGTCTTGAATGATCTAAATAATTTTCCATATGCAATATTTAACACTCAATAAAGAAACTTCCAGGTATGCTAGTAGTTATGAAAAGCAACTAAAAATCAAGAGAAAAGTAAATAAACAGAAAAAAGGACAAGTAAAGATTTTCATTAGTGAATTTGATATTTAAAAAAGAATCTAAACTTCAAAGTACTCTCCATTTGATGCAATACACCTATTGAAAAAAAACAGTCTAATGTAAATTCTAGAACAGAAAATATAAAAACGAAGGACTCATTAGAAGAGATAAGGAGTAGCCTAAACACAGCAAAAAAGCGGATTAGTGAACTGGAAAATACATCAATAGAAAATAGCCAGACTATGAATAGAGACAGAAAATCATGAAAATACATAAAATCATATTAAACACATAGTATAAAAGAAAAAGTTATAATATTTGGATAACTGGTACACTAGAAATTAAGGAGAAAATTTATGGGACAGAAACTATAATTGAAAAGATCATAACTGGGAAGAACATCAGAAAACTGAAGAAAGGCCAAAATTAAAGATTTTAAAAGTTATGTGAAACCTAAACAGAGATAAGATACCTTTTCACAAAGAAAAACTCCAAGACCAGATGACTTCCAGGCCAGATAGACTAGATTATCTTTAATAATTCTCTAAATCCTAAAATTCTGGCTATAAATAATGGATATATATCCCTTATGCATCACAGAGCAGAGAAGTGCTCTTTCTTGTGTGTGCTGACTGAATTACTTACCCACAAAATTATGAGAATTATAAAATGGAGGTTGTTTTACACACACACACCCTTCCACACACACCCTTCCAAAGAAAATTCTAAGACCAGATGACTCCACTGATGATTTCTTTCAAATAGTAAAGGGAAGATAACAACAATCTTATACAAAATCCTTCAGAAAATAGAGTGTGAATACTTTTTAACTAGTATTAAGAAGTGAGCATAACCTTGGTTCCCCAAAATGACAAGAATTAACAAAAAATGAAAACTATAGGTAAATTTATCTCATGAACATAGATTTAAAAATCTTAAATTGAAAACTGAGATCAAAGATATAAAAAATATAATACATTAGAACCAATCTTAAGCTTATTACAGAAATTCAAGATTAGTTTAAAATTCATAAATCAATTCATGTTCTTCATCCCATTAATAGAATAAAGGAGAAAAGTAATTATCTCAATAGATGCAGGAAAATGAATTTGACAAAATTCAACCCTGACTCATAAGCAAATCGGGCATAAAAGAAAACCTCCTTAATCTAATAAAGGGTGTCTACAAAACACCAATAGCAGAAATCATACTTAATAATCAACTATTATAATTTTTAACAGCGATCAGGAACAAGACAATGAAACCTGCTGTCTTAGTTTGTTTTGTGCTGCTATAAAAGAATACCTGAGACTAGGTAATTTACAAAGAACAGAAATCTGTGTCCTCACAGTTCTAGATGCTCAAAAGTCCAAGATCAAGGTGCCATCTTCTGGTGAGAGCCTTTTTGCTGAGTCATTTCATTCAGAAGACAAAAGGGTGAGACAGAGAACAAGAATGGGTCAAACTCATTCTTTTTTAAGAAACCCACTCCTGTGACAAGAAACCCACTTTCATGATGACAAACTCAGTCATATGATAATATTATTAATCTATTCATGAGGGCAGTGCCCACATGACCCAAACAACTCCCACTAGGCTCCAACTCCCAACACGACCACATTGGAAATCAAGTTCACACAAACTTTGGGGAGCACAGTCAAACCATAGCACCTGCTCTCTTCAGGTTGATTCAACATTGGATTAGAGGCTGTGACCATTGTAATACATAACTAAATAAGATGCATGTATGTATGTATACATAGAATTAATGTACATGGATTATAGATAAAGAAATAAAGCTGTCATTATTCACAGACAGCATGATTGTATATGCAGAAAAATTTGCAACAACTAGAACTAGGTAAATGAATCAGCAAAGTTGTTGGATACAAGGTCACTATCAAACATAAATTGCATTCCCATAAATCAGCAACAAACAATTAAAAATGAATTAAACAAATGATACCATGTAGAATAGTATCCAAGAAATTAAAATACCTAACAATAAACTAACATACATGAATTCTACAAATAAACATATATAACAATATGGAAAGACTATAAATAAGACCTAAATAAATGGAAGGATATAACCATGTTTCATGGATTAGAAGGGTTGATGTAAATTTGTTGATTTTTCCAAGTTGGTCTAAATTTCAGCAGATTGTGTGTGTGTGTGTGTGTGTGTGTGTGTGTGTGTGTGTGTGTGTGTGGAAATTGACAATCTGAATTTTGAAACTTGTACGGAAATTCAAAGATCTGAGAGTAGTCAAGATAAACTTGAATGACTTCTACCGTTAGATATCAAGACTCATTATAAAGGCACTGTAATTAAGATACTGAGTAGTACAGGCATAAACAGTAGACCAATGGAACAGAATGAGATTCAGAGACAGAGCCATACATATAGGACACTTGATTTATGACACAGCAGAGAAAACAAGGATGCTGTTGACAATCAATGATGCTAGACCAACTGGATATTCATACGCAAAAACAAAACAAAACTTGACCTTGCTTCAATCCACACACAAAACCCAATTTTAAATGGATTATAGAAGATATGGGAGAATATCTCTATTCATTTTGGCAAAGATTTCTTAAAAAGAAAACTATAAGAGCTACTTATTAAGTAAAGATTAGATGCATTGAACACTATTGAAAATGTGGAATTCCACAGAATTGGAGAAGATATTTTAATCCATCTTACAAACAAAAGAGTCATATCCAAAATATATAAAGAATATACAAATAAGGGAAAGATAGACAATTCAATATAAAATCGGACAAAAGATTTGAACAAGCACTTTTTAAAAATCTCATAATAACCAAAAAATGCAAATTAAAGCCATAATAAGATACCACTTACTCAGAAAGCTAGGTAAAATAAAAAGGATTGGCCACATCAAATATTAGACAATTGTGTAGAAACCAGAATCTTCATATACTCCTGATGGGAGTGTAAATTAGTGCAACTACTTTGAAAAACTATTTGGCAGTACCTGCTCAAGCTGAGCATACTCAGACTCTGTGACCCAGTAGCTCCATTCCTTGGAATAGAAACACCCAACAGAAACGCAAACACGGAGGCTGGGCATGGTGACTCACACATGCAATCCCAGCAGTTTGGAGGCCAAGTAGAGAGGATTGCTTGAGCCCAGGAGTTCAAGATGAGGCAACATAGTGAGACCTCATCTCTACAAAAAAATTAAAAAAAAAATAAGCCAGGCGTGATATTGTGTGCCTGTAGTTACAGCTACTGGATAGGCTGAGGTGGAAGAATAGCCCGAGTCCAGGAGCTCAATGCTGCGGTGAGCAGTGATCATGTCACTGCACTGCATTCCAGGCTGGGCAACAGAGTAAGACTCTGAGCCCCACCCAAAAATAAGAACAAGAAACAAAAAAATGCATATATAGGTCCTCCAATAGATATGATTACTAATGCTCCTAGCAGCTTTATTTATAATAGCCAAAAATTAGAAACAATCCAAGTGTCTATTGATAGTAGAATGAATAAATAAATGGAAAGTTGTATAGCAATGAGAGAAATGAGTTACTTCTACAGACAAAATATGAATAAATCTCATGAAAAGAATTTCATGATTTCATTTTTATTAAGTTTAAAATTAGACAAAGCTAACCTATGGTGTTAGAAATCAGGAAAGGGGCAACTTTGGCAGAAAAGTATGGTAGTGACTAGAAATGCAGTGACCAATCATCCTCGTTTGCCCAGAATGGAGGAATTAACTAGGACACAGGATGTGAAGTGTTAGAATGAGGCAATACTAGGTAGAGACGGTTGCTTTCCCCACCTGGCAGGGTCCCAGGGTCTGTTGGGCTGATGATGTTTTCCGTTTACATCTGAGTGCTGGTTACATGGAAATCACTTTGCAATAAGCCATCCGTGATAAAGCACGGAATAATTTTTTTTTTTTTTTAGAGAAAAACCAGGTGTTCTTTTAACACATAATAAAGTTTCAAAATGAAAACCTCTCATGTGTCAAACATTTTCATTCACTGAAAGAAAACAGTTAATGATGAATCTCTAAGAAAGCAGGCTTCCAAAGACTTGTTTTTTCTTCTTTCAAATATACTTCACTAATATATTTATTAAGCAGTTTGTGGATAAATATGTAAACAGACTAATGTAAGTGTATATAGAAAACTACTTATTCCCAAATTGTTTATTGATTTAATGTGTACTTTTCCTACTGATTGGAAGGGCAAGTGGTCACCAAGATAACGCCTATTCATTACTACATATTTTTTTGTTTTGCTTTGAGTCAAAGTCTCACTCTGTCTCCCAGGCAGAGGGCAGTGGCATGATCACAGTTCACATAGCCTCGACCTCCTGCTCTCAGGCAATTGTTCCACCTCAGTTTCCTGATAGCTGGGACTACACAGGGGTGCACCACCATGCCAGGCTAATTTTTTTATTTTTTGTGGATACTAGGTCTCACTATGTTGCCCAGGCAAGCAGTCCTCCCTCCTCACCCTCCCTAAGTGCTGGGATTACAGCCTTGAGCCACAGTGCAACTGGCCTACTATGCATGTAATAGGTGCCTGTTCCCAAGGAGGCACTGTCCCAGGCACTGAGACTACAGAAGTGAACAATACTATTATCAAGGAGCTTTCATTCTAGTGGCTGGGAAAAGCAATAAACAAATAAAGTCCTATATCATATAACATACTTTTAGGTAGTGATAAGTCAAAGAAAAATAAAGGAGGTTAATGTAGAGAGTGATGGGATTGACATTTAGGAAAGGATGGTCAGAGGAGGCCACCTGCTATGGAGGTGACATCTTAGTAAAGACCTGAATGAAGTGACATCATGCAAATATCTTGGGAAACAAGGAAAATTTTCCTTGGGAAAATTCCAGAGGGAGCAATGAGTACAAAGTTTCTGAGAGTAAGTGCTGCAACCCTCATGAACATATATCACAAACTATTTATTAAAGTCTTCCTTCCCCACCACCCACTGGAAGCTCCATTAGGGCAGGGACCATACCTGGCTTATTCAACAATGTTTTGCAAGCCCCATGATCATGAATGATGCATAGACACATGCTCAGTATTTGTAAAATAAGTAAACTACTGAACTATATTTTTAAATACACTTCATTATGTTTTCAGGCCATCTCTTCTAAACTAGGGATTGCTCTGTTCATGTGCATACCAGTCCCACACTGTTTGAATGACTGTGGCTTTACAGTTTGTCCTGATAGTTGTCCTGACAGTCATGTGAGACATACTTCAAGGAGTGTGCTACGCACTAGAGATACAACTGTTAGGTAAAAATAGACAGATGGTGTCATTGTCCTCATGAGGCTCAAATCCTTGTAGGATCATGGAGGCAGAAAAGCTTAACTTCAAAGGAGAAATTGGCAGTGTACTCTAGTCCCGGTAAGTAAATGCATAAAAGCAGGAAATTGGTAGAATTCCTTGTTAGGATGTAGAGGCAGGTTTGCAAGTCAGACACTGGCAAATCCACAAAATGAGGCTCCAGGTTTTTATTGGAGATGAGCTTCTTGAGAGTCATTGTAAGTTCTAAAAAGGATATGCTATTTCCAGTCACAAAACCAAGTGGTGAGTGTTAGCATCTGTGACACAGAGCCCAGAATAAACGCCTGCTGAGATTGTATGACCGGAGTGGTGCATGGTGTGACCTGTTCATCTGATCCTCCTGCAGTAGCAGCAACACAAACAGCTCAGATGCTTCCTCGGTGCCCTTGCTTTGAACCGGTGCTGACCTGGGACCCAAGATTTAAATGTGGATTTTAAAATTTCAACAGCTATCTGACACGGTTCTGAGGTGATAACCCAGGAGTGGCCCTTGGTTGGCACTTGTGCCTCCACCGCCCCCAACGCAGATAGTGTTGCTGACTGCCCCAGATTTTGATGAGTGAGGCGGCAGGAGGTGAAAATGTCACTGCTCTTGACCAGGAGAGATGTCAGGGCAGCTTTAGAAGTCTTGTTAACTCTGGTGTGTGGGAAAACAATCAGACATGTATTTTAGTCTTTGTACCTTGGTTGCAAATATTTCCAACATTTTGTGCTTATGTTGCATTCTTTCACCACACTCTTCGATTCAGTTTCAATTTCAATTCCAAAACTGAGTCTTTCTTTTATTTTTTAGTGTTTTGGTGTTAAGTTTGATTCTAACAGAATTTTCATAGCCCAAATCATGCCGTCTATAATTGTTGTACACTATTTATATAAATGGTGTTGTTTTATAATACAAATAACTACTCAGTATTGTATACTTTATTTTTAAAAGTTGAGCTTTTTGAAGCAAGATTTAACTGTTGTGAAGATTCACGTTCTGTGTTTTGCAGGCAAGTGTGGATGGCCTGCCTTGGGGAGCCGGCATGTGCAATGTCTTTGCTGAAGTCTTAGGAAGTTGAGAGAGGAGCAGGGCTGGCTTCTGGATTCCTCAGCAGGCTGTGAGCCTCATGTGGCCTCGTTATCTGAGCCTCATTATCATCTTCATCCATTTGTGCTCAGATTCTCTTCTTCCACAGAGAGAAGGGATTCCTCCCAGGGCTTTCGGATGAAAAAGCAACCCTGGCGCCTTCCTCGGTTCTCTCTCTTCCTCCTGGGAAAAATAAAACCTTTGGGGTAAGTGCTTGTGTGTGCCAGCCAAGCCACAGCCAGCAGAGAGCACTCCCAGCGCCCTCTGGGGGCCCACCCTCCCCTACCCCAGCCAGTCGCTTGACTCACTCCTGGCAGATAACAGATTGTGACCTTCTAGAGGGCAAGGAACTTCCAGTGCTGGATAAAATGAATCAGAGATGGGTAAGGGAGCTTCAAGAAGCAGTGGGATCCGGTGGAAGGAGTGTGAGATGAGGCGAAGCTTCTGGGCTGAGAGATGACGGGCCTCATTCGAGTCCTGTCACTCGTGGCCCTTTGACATTTGCAAGTTACCTTGTCTCCTCCTTGCCTTCATTTCCTCCTCCTCCTCTGTATGGAGAAGTGTAACATCTCTCCCACAGGAAGGTGTGAACATTGCACACAATAGAACACATACATAAAGTATAACAATGTCACAGCACAGCACCTGGGTCCCCAGCCCACAAATGAGAAAATCCACACCAAGAATAGATTGCATCTCAAGTCAGGAGTCGCTGTGGCAACTGGCCTGCTCTTTCTCTGAGGATCATCTGGCTCCCTGCCTTTATCATGTTATGGCGGCTCAAATTAGCAATGAAGAAAAACATCTCACTTGCGCATCTTCACAAAAAAGTCTTTAACCCTCATATAACCTCCGAGCTTTTCCTTTACTGCCCTGTTCCTCAGACAGGCTCTGTCCTTTCCAGGGACTCACCACCTCCTAGCCCAGAGCTCAGTCCTATGGGCAAGAGTCTGTTCACTGCCTTAAAAACAAGCAAACAAAATAATCCTATTGACTAAAATAGAGCACAAATTTTAAGCATAATGCTCCATGAGTTTTATCTTCCATTCCTTATTCCCAATCTTATGGGTAGGAATAATCAGTTATCTATATGGGGGGGATCCCAAAACTGGAATTTATTTATACAAAATTGTGTTTTTATTCTTACATGTTTAAACTTCAGTCACCTTCAAAGTACTCTCCATTTGATGCAATACATCTATCAAGACACTTTTTACACTGTTCAAAACAGTTTTTAGACTCATTGGTTTTGATGCCTTTTAGTGTTTCTGCCATTTGTTTGTTTGTTTGTTTCACCTCTTCCACATAAACAAAACTTTTCCCTTTGAGGACTTTTTTCATCTGGGGAAACAAAAAAAAGACACTCAGGGTGAAATCAGATGAATACAGAGTGAAGCATAGGAGTTATGTCATTCTTGGTCAAGAACCACTAAACACTCAGCATGGTATGAGCAGATGCATTGTCATGGTGAAAGAACCTCCCCTGTTTGCTACAACTTGGAATGTTTATTCTGCAAATCATGTTGCAACCTTCTCAAAACTTCCAGATAAAAACTTTGGTTGACCGTTTGACCTGGAGGAACAAATTCTGAGTGTGCTAACTTCCAATGTTGAGACAAAGAGGAGAGAATAGTTAACAAATGTGATATGAGGTGTGTGACAGATAGGAATGATCACAAGCTGGGGATTTACCTACACAGGAAGAGACATGAGGCTAATGGACTAAGACAAGTTTATTTGTGTCCATTTGTGTCCATGGAGTCTCCCAAGTTCCAGAGCATTAAATACAGCAGAGGATTTAGAGAGAGACTGGAAATCAAGTTGCAAAATAAGGGATAGAAACTTCTCTAGCCAGGTATGATGGTTCATGCCTGTAATCCCAGCACTTTGGGGGGCTGAACTGGGAGGATTGCTGGAGCCTAGGAGTTCAAGACCAGCCGGGGCAACGTAGTGAGACCTCATCTCTACAAATAATCAAAAACTTAGCTGGGCGTGGTGGCATGTGCCTGTAGTTCCAGCTTCTTGGGAGGCTTGGGTGAAAGGATCACTTGAGCTTAGGAGTTGGAGACTGTGGTAAATTGTGATTATGCCACTGCACTCCAGCCTGGGTAACAGAGTGACTCTGAGAAAAAAGAAAAAGAGAGAGAGAGAGAGATAAGGAAGGAAGGAAGGAAGGAAGGAAGGAAGGAAGGAAGGAAGGAAGGAAGGAAGGAAGGAAGGAAGGAAGAAAAAAGGGGGGAGAGAGGAAGGAAGAGGGATGAAGGGAGGGAGGAAGGAAGGAAGGAAGGAAAGAGGAGGAAGGAGGAAGGAAGAGGGAGGGAGGGAGGAAGGAAGGAAGGAAGGAAGGAAGGAAGGAAGGAAGGAAGGAAGGAAGGAAGGAAGGAAGGAAGGAAGAGGCCCTTCTTCCAAATGCAGCAGTCAAAAAGTCACTCCCCTTCTCTCAGGGATACATAAGCCAGGGGAAGGAGAAAGACCGGGAGAATTTCTCTAATGGAAGTTCCTCCAAAAGAAAGGAAATATCAGCAGTGGAATAAAATATTCCCCGATAATAGAATTGTATTTATTTCTTCTCTGTTATGTAGCTTTGCTCTTGCAAAGGGAAGGAACCATCTCTTTCCTTTTTTTTTTTTTTCATTTTGTGGTGTTTGAAATGGCCCAGTGGACAAGAGTACTTGCTGTCACCCACATATTGACAACTAAGGGATTTGCACATGCAAAAAGGAATTTCAAATGTGCTGATACATGACTAGGACATCATACACAGGATTCCCCAGGGCTGCTGGTGGTAGGTTTACATCCTTCACAAAATGGCAAGGGAACTCTTCCAGAGGACTGTCTCCTCATAAGGATTCCCAGTCATCTGAAGAGCAGTAGCTGGGGGAACAAAGGTAATGCACAAGAATGATATTGATAGAAGGAGCAAGGAGGATATAAGAGAATAATTGTGTTTCCAAGTGCACACAAATTTGTGGCTATAAATGGGACATTTCTGATTCACTTATTCAACAAATATTTGCTAAGTGCCTATAAGAGCCAACTCCTGTTCTTGGGATTTAGCAGTGAACAGAATCTAGTCTCTGCCCTTGTGGAGCTTTCATTTTGTCCTGGGTGGCAAAAAAAGTTAACAAATAAATCATATGCTATTATTGCAGGTAGTGTCATCTGCAGTGAAGGACAACAGAAGTGGGTGGGGAACGGAGAGTGATGTGGTTGTTGACTGTGCATATTCTAGGTAGGAAGGAAGAGGGAAGGAGGGAGGGAAGGAGGAAGGAAGGAAGGAAGGAAGGAAATCCAGGGTGATTATTCTGGATGGAGTAATCACCCTGCAGCTGGAGGTCAGAATATGCCATGCAGTCTTGTCTCCCAATCACTGAGGAAATCTCAGTTCCAGATTCCCTGAAATACCCTCCGATCCTCCGTGTGAATATGTCAAAGGACAGGGAGTTTTCTAGGCCTTCCCAGAAGCTGTCTCATTGCTGAACAGTTCTCAACATGTAATAAAAAAAAAAACAAAAAACACTGGAACTAAAAACAACCAGTTGAAGGTCCATGTACTAATTATCATTCTGGCCTCTGGAACAACCCAGAATAAGGCCTCTGCCTCTTCCATGTGCTAATAATAACAGCTGTTGTTTATCATGGGCCTGCTTTTTACATGGAGCTACATTTACAAATACAGGCAAGTTTCTTAACCTCTGCAAATACCAGTTTCCTCATTTGTAAATCAAGAGCAACAGTGCCTGCCTCACTGGGTTGTAATGAGGATTAAATTAGGTAATGCTTATGTGCCCAGCAACTGAACTAGATATTGACAAAGCTGATCTCATTTGATACCCAAGAGTCCTAAATAAACTCTTTTCAGCATTGGTTTCCTATCAGGTTCTTTGCTCATTAATTTGTTTACCCAACACTTACTGAGCCTTATGAATGTCAGGTAGTGTTTCAGAAGCAGAGGATATATAGATGAATGTGATATTGTGCATACTTTGGGGAATGGCATGGTCTAATGGGAGAGACAAGTGTAAACAGATAATTACAACTCAGCAATAGAAGTGCTATAATGAAGTGCTACAGTATCAAAGAGCATGAAGACGCCAGCTCTACCCCAGGAAGAAGTAGGACAAGGAAGTTGTTGTAGAGGAGCTAATATTTGATCTGAGTCTTGAAGAAGTATAGGCTTTCTCAGGCACATAATGAGAGAAAAGTATACAAGAAGGAGACACAGAAAAATAATCTCCTTTAAAAAATAAAATAAAATAAAACCATGCCACCTAATAGAGAGTCTTCTCCTTTTTTTTTCTTCTGCAGCTAATAAGATTATAACTGGAATTCTTATTGTTTTGATCATCTCTATTGTCAAAAGATAATCAAAAAGGAAGAAGATTATTTAAAGAGTTCTAAGTGGGTTCATTTATAAACATGTTCTCACCTAATTTGAGCATCATGGAATTTGATCTGAAAAGGTTTTTAAAATGCAATTATTTAACTACCTTGAAACTTGATGCACAAAAATAATGCCATGTCTGTATGATGGTTTGGTTTTGTGAGAATTACAGCCAAAATACTGTAAAAATACTATTCAATGGGAAGACCAAGTTCAATGGTGTGAAGAAAAACATTCCCACCACATGGTATGCTCAAATAGCTTTGTTAACTTAAATGAAACACAGAATTTCTTATCAAGTGCTTGTATTTCCTACAATTCATTAAAACACTCGCTTTAAAAACTTTTCCTTATCAAAGCACAACAGAACATTCTTGTAACCTACTTAATAACAATTTATTGGAGGAAGATAACAGGGTTTAGTGAGATGCAATATCCTATGTTGGTCATACGGTGATCCCATAGAAATAATAGCAGAATACAATACAAAGGTAACTATTGATCAGGATCTCTTAAGTCTCCTTTCAGATCAGTGACAAACAATATTTCACCCAAATTCTCTGCTAAATAAAGGTGGTTAGTCAACAATCCTCTGGCTTACCACTCAGTAAAATTTTACTTGTGACTTTCTACAGACAGAAAACTCCATGAAGACAGAGACATGACTGTCATTTTAATAGTTCATCTCTAGAACCTAGCATAGTGCCTCCCACCCATTTAACAGGCGCCTAATAACACAATTTTATCAATTTTATATGGGTATAGATTCATGACTATTAAAAAAAATTAAAAGGTCAGCCTCCGCATGTATTACTGAGAACCAGTGGAGTCATTACTCTTGGAGTAGACCAGAACTATCTAAGAACCCACAGTCCAATAAATATATCACCAATATAGTTTATCAAAGGAAGATCTATTTGAGTCAGAGACTCTTGTTGAAATTAAAAACCCTCTTGGAGGTTTAAACATATTTGTCACACCCTAATGTCATTAGCTTTAATGTAACAATCAATAATAGTTATTCAGACTGTTATCTGAAATACAATTTTTTTCATGAGTGTATGGAGAAAGGCTAACTTAATAGAAGACAAGCTTTCAAGGAGTAGGGAATCTGAAATGACATATACTTAGACACATACCTCAAGCTAAGAGGAGCTCCTAAGTGTTTATCTCGCTTTCTTCTGTCAAAAAAATGATTATATCCAAGTTTGACAGTAGAGAAAACTAAAGAAAAGAAAGGCTGAAAGACTTGTCCAAGGCCAACTCAGCTAGCCGTGATAGGACCAAGATTCCAACCAAATGTTCTGCTTTTACTTACTAAAAGAGTTGGCAAATTTTTTCTATGAAGGACCAGATAGTAAATATGTTAGACTCTATAGGCCATATAGTCTCTGACCCAACTTCTCAACTTTACAAATGAAGTATAAAAATAGCCATAGGCAATAAGTAAACAAATGAACATGACTCTGTACCCACACAACTTTATAGACTATGAATTTCCTAGAATTTTCATGTGTGACAAAATATTATTCTTTTTAAAATTTTTTTCCAACCATTTAAAAATATAAAAATGGGCAACCCTTCAGGACCCCTCCTGCTGCAAGGAACTTTCCTGTCTTCTCAATAAATTCCTACTTTCTCACCAAAAAAAAAAAAAAATGTAGAAACCATTCCAAGCTACGAGTTATACAAAAGCAGGCAGTGGGCTGGACTTGGCTTGTGACCTGTGGTCTGGCAACCCTTGACCCACTACACTCCTCTACTTTGGAGGTAGCTAGAGTGCTATGAATGTCTGAGAATTGGGTTTGAAGAAAAGTGAAGACCTGAGAAAAATTTCTGTGTCACTGAAGTTTAGCAAATAATGAGGTGAACCTGGCATGCCAGGAAAAGTTCATCCTTCTGTTAAATCTGATGGTCTTTCAGTACCATAGGCTGTTTCAATGCAATTTGGTGTCTCAGGCATAACTTACAAACCTTCAAACTCCAGAAAATTCTGATTCAGCCCTGGTCTCTCCAGATCAATCCAAGATTTCCCATTATGCTTCCACTCCCTCATACTTTGAGAATGGAGAAAGCAAAACAAGAAGAAGGAGTGTGGCAACCACATGTCTGAAAACAACATAATCCAGGCTCCTTCTCTCACCCATTCCTTCTTCTCCACCTATCTTACTTAATATTGACTGCAGACAACTGAAAATCCAAAGTAACAGAGGCATAAATAGCAACAACAAAAATGTATCAGACATCTGGGTTCTGGTTGCACATGTAAGGAGCTTGGAAGTTGTCACCTATTCTAATAGCAAGAAAAAAGGGTGAAAAAACTGAAAAATGAACTCTTCTTAGATCTTTAAGAGAAATGAGGCCACAGGGATATGTGAGACTTCTAAAATGGAGAGGCAGATAGGGGGATATAGAGAATCACAAGGTACCAGAGCAGAAAATCTTTCTGGGAACCCATGGTGGGGTAGAAATTGATGAGTTGCGGACAATCAATGTTCATTGTGGACAAATCTGAGAGTGAAAAACTCCAGGGGTCCTAGTCATAAGAAGGCCCTCATGCTTTTGTGAGTTTTACCACCAGAAGTTCAACCAGGTTCTCGCAGGAAATAGAGAAAAATTCTGTCATGCTTCTAGCAGGGGAAGGGAAAGGGCCCATTATTAAATATTCTAGAGTACTCTGTACTTAACAAGGCCTGCCCCCAGGGGAAGCTAGTTAACCAAAGTCCAATCTTCTGGAGTTATATCAGAGCCTAACTGACTTGAGGAAGGGGAAATACACAAATCCACTCCACTCTATTCAGCAATTCTTTCTCACTTGAGGAGGGAGTGGAGTTATCTGGGAAGCACTTGTGAAGTTCACAGTTCAGAGGCCGCACTAAGAGACTAATCACAGGACTATAAAATGTTTCCCCTCCCTCACACGTTATCACCATGTTACTTAAGGCCTATTTACAGCAGTTTCTTTTACCCAGTACAGCCTGCCTGGCCATCCAGAAAAGTTATAAGGCATACTAAAAGGTTTAAAAAAAAAAAAAAAACCCCACAGTTTGAAGAGACAGAGCAAACATGAGAACTAGACATGGCAGGGATGTAGGAATCCACAGACAGAGAATTTAAAACAACTATCATTAATACGCAAAGGATTTTAATGGATAAAGTAGACTGCATGCAAGAATAGATGAGCTATGCAAGCAGGAAGACAGAAATCCTAAGAAAAAAACAAAAAGAAATGCTAGAGATCAAAAATACCATAACAGAAATAAAGAATGCTTTTTGTGAGCTTATTAGTAGACTAGACATGACTGAGAAAAGACTTTCTAAGCTTGAAGATACATTAACAGAAACCTCTGAAACTGAAAAAAGAAAAGAGAACAAAGACTAAAAAAAAGAACACAATATTCAAGAATTGCAGGACAGTTGCAAAAAAAAAAAAAATGTAAATACACAAAATGAGAATCCCAGAAGGAGAAGAAAGAGAGAAAAAAAATAGAGAAAATACTTGAAACAATATTGACTGAGAATGTCCCCAATGCAATGTAAGACACCAAACTACAGATCCAGGAAGCTCAGAGAACATCAAGCAGGATTTAAAAATAAACGAAGTACATCTAGGCATTTTCAAGTTACACCAAAAATAAGAAAAATATCTTGAAAGAAGCCAGAGGAAAAAAATACTTTACCTATACAAGAGCAAAAACAAGAATAATATCTTACTTCTCCTCAGAAACCACACAAGAATGAAATGAAGTTAAATATTTAACGTGCTTAGAGAAAAAAATTGCAACCCAGAATGCTGTAACTTGCAAAATTAACCCTTAAAAGATGCAGAAGAAATAAAGACTTTCTCAGACAAACAAAACTTGAGGGAAGCCGTGCTCGGTGGCTCAGCCTGTAATCCCGTGCCTTTGGGAGGCTGAGGTGAGTGGATTGCCTGAGCCTGCGGGTTCGAGACCCGCCTGGGCAGCGAGACCTCATCTCTACAATAAATCAAAAAATCAGCCGGGCGTGGTAGCGCGTGCCTGTAATTCCGGCTACTCGGAAGGCTGAGGCGGAAGGATCGCCGGAGCCAGCAGGTCGAGGCCGCGGTGGCCACTGCACTCCAGTCTGGGCGATAGAGTGAGACTCCAACTCAAAAAAAAAAAAAAAACTTGAGGGAATTCATTGCCAGGAGACAAGTTAAAAAGAAGTTCTTTAGACAGCTATGGGTCAGAAACTTGGATCTCCATGGAGGTAAAAAACAAAAAAGGAAAAAGCATAAAAGAAGGGATAAGTGAAGGTGAAATAAAAATTTTTATTTCTCCTGTTCTTAATTGATGTAGCTGATAACATTTTGATCAAAATAACAATAGCAACAGTGTATTCACACTATCTCTGAAATGTCACAATGTTATTTGAAAGTGAGCTTGGAGTAGTTGTAAATATTTATTGCAAACTCTATGCAATCACTAGAGGAAAGTTTTGTTTTTTTTTTAATTACAAATGATATGCTAAGAAAGGAGAGAAAATTAAATGATATAAAATGCTCAATTAAAACCACAAAAAGTAGAAAAAAGAAAGACAAAAATAGGAAAAAAGAACAGCACAGCAAGTAGAAAACAATAACAAATATGGTAGATATAACTCCAACTACATCAGTAATCACTTTGAATATCAATGGTCGATATGTACCAATTAAAAGGCAGAGATTTCCGGAGTGAATTAAAAGCCAAGACTCAAATGTTAGCTATAAGAAATCCAGTTTAAATATAAAGACCTAGATAGATTAAAAGTAAATGGATAAAGCCGGGCTCAGTGGCTCAGCCTGTAATCCTGTGCCTTTGGGAGGCTGAGGTGAGTGGATTGCCTGAGTCCGCGGGTTCGAGACCTGCCTGGGCAGCGAGACCTCATCTCTATAATAAAATCAAAAAACCAGCCGGGTGTGGTAGTGCATGCCTGTAATTCCAGCTACTTGGAAGGCTGAGGCGGAAGGATCGCCGGAGCCCAGCAGGTCAAGGCTGCGGTGGCCGGGAGCGGCCGCTGCACTCCAGTCTGGGCGACAGAGTGAGACTCCAACTCAAAAAAAAAAAAGGAAATGAATGGAGAAAGACATACCATGCTAACACTATCAAGGGAAAGCAGAAGTAACTATATTAATTTAAGACAGAGCTTCAAAGCAAAGAAAGTTATTAGGGATAAAGAATCTTTCACAAAAATTAACTCAAAAGGAATCACTGACATACATGTAAAATGCAAAGCTAAAATCCCTAGGAGATAATATAGTAGAAAATCCAAATGATCTCTGGGTTGGCAATGACTCTTTAGATATAACACCAAAGGCACAATTCATGAAAAAAAAAAAGAATTGATCAGCTGGACTTCTTTAAAATTGTTATTTTTTTCTCTGAAAAAGACAGTTCAAGAGGATGAAAAAACAAGTCATAGGATGAGTAAAAATATTTGCAAAAGAATATCTGACAAATGATTGCCATCCAAAATTTACAAGGAACTCTTAAAACTCAATAATAAAAAGCCAGCCTGATTTTTAAAAATATGCCAGAAATCTTCCTGGGGAAGGGAGGGCACACCTCATCAACAAAGGAAACTGCACAATGATTATTTGTATAATAATAAACATGTGAAAAGATACTTCACATCATATGTCATCAGAGAAATGCAAATTACAACAAAAATGAGATACCACTACACAGGTATTAAAATGGTCAAAATACAGAACACTGACAGCACTTAACACTGACAAGGAGGTGAAATCGTAGAAACTTTCATTTATTGCTGGTGGAAATGCAAAATGATCACTTTGGAAGAGTTTGGCAGTTTCTTACACAACTAACCGTACACTTATTACAGAATCCAACAGTCACACTATTTGATATTACCCAAAGGATGTTTATAGCAGCTTTACTTGGAAGCAACCAAGATGCCCTTTAGAACAGGGAAGCAGGATTGGCAGTAGTGGGAATCTGCCTGCGGAAGAGGGGGGCACATCTCATCAACAAGGGTATCTGCATAATGAACATCTATATACCTAATCCTGAATTGTACCCCCACATCATTAAAATTTTTAAAAAATTTTAAAAAGAAGGTGAATAGATAAACAAACTGGTATATCAGGCAACATTCTCAGTGTTAAATCATTCTCAGTGTTAAAAGGAACAACCATCAAGCTATAAAAAAGAAACGAAGAACATTTAAATGACTATTACTAAGAGAAAGGAGCCTATTTGAAAAAGCTACATACTATATGATTCCAATGATATAATATTCTGGAAAAAGCACAACTGTGAAAAAGATCAGTGGTTGTCAGGAGTTATGGGCAAGAAAGGTTTAAATAGGCAGAATATGGAGGATTCTTAGAAAATACTCTGTATGATACCACAATGGCTAATACATAGCACTACTCATCTGTCCAAATTCATAGAATATACAAGCAAGAGCAAGCCCAAATGTAAATTATGGACTTTGGGTGATAATGATGCATCAATATCAGTTCATCAGTTGTATACCACTTTGGTGGGGGATGTTGATAATGGGGGAGACTATGATGTGTGAGATGGGGGCATACAGGATCTCTATATCTTCCCCTCAATTAAAGAACCTAAAACTGTTGTAAAAAATTTTTGAATTTAAATTTGAAAGTAAGCATATAAAATAAGTTCCAGAGAAAAAATGAAATGTATTTCCTTCTCATAAAAATTTAAGCAGTACTGAGCTGGATCCGTCTAACTTTTAGTTTTGCTCTCAACTTGCAGTTTTCAATCTACTGGTCCAAGGCGACTACTCCTTTCTGGTCATCATATCTGCATTTCTTTTTTTCTTTTTCTTTTTCTTTTTTTTTTTTTGAGTCAGAGTCTCACTCTGTTGCCTAGGCTGGAATGCAGTGTCATGCTCATGGCCATCATAGCCTCGACCTGCTGGGCTCAGGCAATCCTTCTGCCTCAGCCTTCCAAGTAGCTGGAACCACAGGCATGTGCCACTACATCTGGCTATTTTTTTTTTTTTTTATTGTAAAGATGAGGTCTCCCCAAGTTGCCCAGGATGGTCTTGAACCCTTGGGCTCAGGCAATCCTCTCCCTTCAGTCTCCCAAAGTGCTGGGATTATAGGCATGAGCCACCACACCTGGCTTCACATCTACATTTGAAAGAAAGAAAATTGTAAGATAAGAACAAGACTTCCCCCTTTTAAGATATACCTTCTGGAAATGGCACATACCACTTCTGCTTAAGCTCTGATAGAACACAGTCATGGTTGCTCCTAGCTACAAGGGAATCTGGGAAATGCAGTTTGATTCTGAGCATCCAAGTGTCCAGCTAATACCTGGGGTATTTTTACTTAACAAGAGGGGTGAGAAGAAATGTTGGTACATAATTGACAATTTCTGCCACACAATTCATTCATAGAGGGGGATCTTCAGGCCAGACATGGTGGCACATGTCTGTAATCCCAGTACTTTGGGAGATGGAGGTGAGAGGATTACCTTAGCCCATGGTTTGGATACCAGCCTGGACGACATGGTGAAACTTCAACTCCGCAAAAAATCAAAAAACTAGCTGGGCAAGGTGGCACACGCCTGTAGTTTCAGCTTCTTGGAAGGCTGAAGCAGAAGGATTGCCTGAGCCCAGCAGGTTAAGGCTGCAGTGACCATGAGCATGCCACTGCACCCCAGCCTGGGCAACAAGTGAGACTCCGACTCAAAAAAAAAAGAGAGGGACCTTTACTATCTTACTCTCTTGAAATCCATCATGGCAACACTGTCATAAAGGATTTTAACCACGAATTCTGTCTTAGACAAAGTCTAGAATTGCTTATCCTGACTGCATTTTACACTTTCCCTGGCCACCATTCTCAATATTCAGCCTCTCTGTTCATCCTTTCTTTACCTTTCCCCATAACTATCCTGGCTCCTCCAACTATGTTCATGATACCACCTTCTGGCAACAAATTCCAGGATGAGGGTTGAGACCTTTAAGGCTGAACTGTTCAGACTATTTCCTCAGGTGGGTCTTCCATTCATCTCTCACGTTGAATATGTATGTGAGCCTATCACCTAATTACCTTCAAGCAAACATTGAATATCTGACAAACAGTCAAAAATCTATTTTGATCCCAAGGATACATTTAAAAATGTTGAAAGGAAAATTACAAATACAGAAAAAAGATGCCTATTTAGTCATTAAAAAAGCAATTCGAGTTTTAAATCAAACCTAAAGAGTTATTATATGGTCTTATTGGACTTTGTTAAAGCAGTGGTAATGCATTTGTCATTTGCTTTACTTATGTGTAAATTTAAATTTGGAAAAGATATATTAGTTGAATGGCATTCAGTAACACAGCTGCTGATAAATAAGACTGACAGTAGCATTTCTAATATAGGCCTAGTTTTTTGGTAGAGGAGAGGGCAAAATAAGACATTGTGTTTTTTTCCCCTCTCCTTTTTCAAAGTACAACTTAATGTCGTTGGAATAGATATTTTTAAAAATTGTATAACAGAGTAATTTATTTGGTAAGAAAAGGGGACAGTGCCATAGAAAGGGTTTTTTTCCTCCCAGCTGTCCTCTCCCAGGCTAAAGTTTCCCATTATAATAGAGTTAGAGGGGCAGAAATATGAAATGTGCTTGTTACATGTCTGGGATCTTATAGAGTGAAAAACAGACTGTTCTAGAAATGCCAGTCTTGACTTGCCAGCCGCCCAAGTACCCTGAGGCCAACATCACTTCTTGAGCTTGTGTCTCTCTTATTGGTCACATATCTGTGTTTACAATCTGGATATGCAGCTTTGAGTCTGAGGAATTAGAAACAGTGCATGCATTTGGCAGAATTCATTTTACAAACGGGTTGCATTTCGTGGTTCAAACTTTTGAGGTTTAAGAATATTGTGAATCAGTGTCTTTTGTGATCTTTCCTTCATCTCTACTACCTCAGAAGAACTTCTCTAAATATATTGCTTTTCAGAGCTCTTTTGATTCTGATTTATGTCTTCTAGATGTAATACTGTGCAGAGATCAGCCTCGAGGCTGCCTAGGATAATTCTGTTTATATTTACTTGATTTAGTTTTATACTTTCTGCAGAGATGGAAGAGTACCCTCAAAATGGCCTCTGGCAATATGTTCATCACTCGTTTTAAGCACAGAACATGACTGCTCCCCCAGTTGCCAGCAGGGGCAAAGTGGCTGCAGAAGCAGCTACAGGCTGGTCTTGTTTGTGACCACGATAGCATATGTTGCAAACTTGAGTGGGCATGGAAACAGGGAGTTAGGAGCACAGGGATTTAAAAAGCATCACCTTCCTTCCTGTTAGCTTTTCTCAAGACATCTGCCCCAAATCTCTTTAGGCTAAGAACTAAGGCCATTCGCTTGTTTACAAAAACCCTACATGTTATGGTAGCCATTTTAAATGTTGCGTTTTCCTGGGTTCACATCTGTGTAGACCAGGTGGTGTAATCAGACCTGGAGCTTCTTAAAAAATTGATGTCTGAATGTTGTCTTTTAAGTAAGCCAACAAATATCTATTGACCTCTCACTTATATACAGATACAAATAAAGAGACAGCTGAAAGCTTAGGTGTGGTTTTTACCCTGATGTTCAAACTGGAGTTACCTTTGTTACCGTCACTGCCCCTTTTGTGTTTAATTGGGTTTTAAGGGCCCATGAGGTGTCTACCTGTAAAACAAATCCTAGGGAGAGCCGAGAGAGTTGAGAAAACTGTCTAGAAACATAGAAGCAGGAAAGGATCTATAGAAGGCACCATAAACAATCCAGAACCACCAGGGAATAAAAGGCAAGTATAAGTAGGAAAGACAACTGTGAATTTAGAATATACAACTCATATTCATAAATAATAAAGAAGGCAAGACATGAATTTCAGAGGTATTTTTTTTTTAGTCATTATTAAATAAAAGTCAAGGGCTACATGAGATTCACCAAAACTTGTACTGCTTGCACTGTCTTGTTCATATTATGAAAAGGAAATACATTTAAAATGCAATGAAAAGACCACATCTGAGTAATTTCTCAGGCTTCTGCTATTGGTATGACCCTCACATCACCAAAAGCAAATCAGAGGCAACAATTATACTGGAAATCTAAAGCTCTATCACCATCATCAGAATTACTTCCTCCAAATTTTGCTAATTCAGAACAGGACTTCTTTATGGCCATAGGGGAATTTATGTTATCTCAGGCCTTGTACAGGTCCAAAGAGCTTTTCATTTCCTAACACATTTTCCATAACTTATTGCAGAGATCTGAATTGAGCATTGTGACTTTACAAAGGTCAAGTCAAGGGCATTTGGGATCTTAGATAATCAGGGAAGGATGGATGACTGCTGGATCTAAATGTCTGGGTGCTGTTGTCTGCCTTGGCTTATCAGGATGCTCCTCAGAAGTAGTGGGTCAAATTCTAGGGGTCTTTGCCACATGGTCCATGGATAATCAGAATGAGACAAACAGATCTTGTTGGTCTTATCTCTGTGACTAAGACAAAAACAGCCAATAGTTTTCCACGAGATTTGAAGTGACTCATGGATTGAAAAAGATATGGTTGCTGTCCATATTAAAAGGCAACCATTATTTGAATACTGTGGTTGGATTGTGCTTGGTGAAAATGGTCCTAATCCATAAAGATCCAGAAATCCAACATTATCTTTGAAATTATCACATGACTTATTGCTTTGAGTGCCATCACTGAAGGTCCCCAATATCTTGGTAGATCCATTCAGTAGAGTCATTAAAATCACCACAAACTTTTTAATTTTGTCTCTCTTTTAGTGAGCCATTTCCTCTGTTAGCACTCAGGCCCTCTGGGACAAGTCAATTATGAAATAAGTCCATACATTCTCAGTGCTAAGAATACCCAAGAATCCTATGAAGGTAGGACTGGGGCATTGATGAAATAAATGCACCCTTGGATGAGGTGCCATTATAAGTGGGCCCTGTAGTCTAATGGGTTATTGAACCATTAAAAAAAAGTTTTTGGCTGGCTAATGAATACCATTTTGTCTCTGCACAGGTTTCTTCTGACATCACCTATCTTGTCATCCTCCCCACCCCTACAGTCCTGCTTACATGATAATTCCTAACCCCTCCATTTTCCTACATCCCACCTCATTCTCTGATTTGTCCATAATCAGCAGGTGTGAAAGACCCTAGACTCAATAGTAAGACAATATTATCTATGCCTGCCGTACTGACCGCAGTCTTGTTTTGCTTAGGACTGGCATAATCCAAATGAGGGCAACATCTGGGATTTGGCATTTGGGAGTAGGAGCTAAAGGGGAATATTCTTTCCAAATGGCCAAGAATGGAAAAAGACAGAGGATGTGCCTAAGCCAAAATCCCCAGAGAAACATGTAATGTGGCAAAAGGGTCAATTTTGGTTGTCAGAAAGGCCAAGGTAGAAAATTAAATTCAGCCACTTATAAACTGTAAGGCCTTGAAAGAGTCTTTTTATATTGTGACCTTTAATTTCCTTATCTGTAAACTGAGTGGAATAAAGGATTATCATAAAAATTACAAATAATATATATTGTATCTGGCACATAGTAGGTATGTGATAAATATAAATCATTATTTTATCATTATTATCATCATCAGAACTGAAGACCAAGCTGAAGATACCAAACTCACTTGGCAAGTTCAAAGGGTAGAAATATGTTCAAAAAATAGAAGACAAAATCAGGATTATGAATGAGAGTGAACTGATTATTAGGCAATGTGACATCAAAGTTGGAATAAGGACAGTCTGTTTACACAGGCCTCCAGTCACATGATGTATGACTGGGTCAGGCTTGTTTAAAGTTACAGGGTGGGGCCAACACTCTCTACCAATGGGTGAGGCTTGGGAGTCATCTCCCTTCCCCAAATCCAGGATGTTGTTTTTCTGAGGGGAAATCCTGAGCACCATCCACCCATGGCGACACTGTCTGTCTCTCCTCTTGCCTCCCCTGGGACGGGTCTTAAGTGAACACAAGGTAAAGAACATATTCTGGAGCCCAGCCCTTTTATCATCAGAACCAAATTTAGTTCTTTGGAAAAAGGGTTCATTCTACTTCACTCATTCAAGCATAAATATGAGGAAAGAGAGAATCTTGAATAAAAATGAGGGAGAAAGCTCTGATAAGGAGAAAATGGCACCAAAGACCGAAAAACAAACACAAAGAGGAGGTTACCGGCATCTTACATTCAGTACTTATGATTGACTTTTGGACTTAAAAAGGTAATATCCTATTTGCCAAAATGAAGAATGGACTTTAAGCAGCCCCTCACCCTGGGCAAGAAACTAAACCCTTCTCTTTCTCCATTTGCTCATCTATAAGATGGAAAAGCATTGTTTAAACCCAACTTAAAATCATATTGACTTTTAAGTGAAAAAAAACACCACAATGCTTTTTGAAGGGCTATGTGATGGTTGAAGATGAATACAATCATTCAAACATTTATTTTCTACTACATGCCTGGCACTGTGTTAAGCATTTTTACATTAATTACCTCATTAAATCTTCATGACAATGAAGGCAGTGTATATTATCAACCCCATTTGACAAAGGACAAACTTAAAGCTAGAAAAGCTATGTACCCAAGTTCATATAGTTAGAAAATGGAAGTGCTGGAAGTCCAAACCCTGGTGCATTCACACTTTCAACAAATATTGAGTAAGCATCTATGATGCCTCAGACACTGTGCTAATTACTTAGATGCCAGGGTGATTAAAAACAGACACAGTCTTTAACCTCCAACTACCAAAGAAGATGAATGGAAATACACAAACCCACATGTGTCAGAATAACACAAACACAGGTTGAAAAAGAAGACTTACATGGCACTTGGGAGCCTATAAAGGGATCTGACCTAGTCGGGAAGGTTGGGAAAGGCTCCCCTGAAGTGCTCGAGTTAAGACTCAAAAGTGAAGATGAAAAAGAAGATTATTATGGGCAGAGGAAACAACATGAATAGCATGGGCAAAAGTCCTGTGCAGGAGAGATAATGATAACTATGAGGGACAAGAGAAGGCCAGTGTGACAGTTACAGAGAGAACAAAGGAAAAAGTGTATAAAATGCAGATAGAGAGGAATACAGGATCAGATCACGGAGAACTTTGTAGACCAACATGAGGAATTTTACCTTTTTCCTAAGAGCATTAAAAAGTTCTGAGTAGGAAAATACTGAGCTACCAAATTAGATATAAATTGTCTTCCCTACTTCAACAGTAGAAATAAGGTCAATTAAATACCCACTTTGGAGGTGAGAAGGAAATAGAAGAAAGAGGACAGTGTTTTATGCTTTTTCTTCTTCAGGGTGTTGACCTAACCACATATCATTAACATTAGGGTAAATAGTATATGGTGAAAAATATTTTGTGAAAGTTCACAAAGGATACAACTTGGCTTCTAAAATGTTTTGCCAAGTTGGGTGCAGTGGCTCACGCCTGTAATCCCAGCATTTTGGGAGGCTGAAGCGGGTGGAAGGCTTGAGCCCAGTAGTTCAAGATCAGCCTGGGCAACATAGCAAAACCTTGTCTCCACAAAAAACTCAATGAATTTACCGGGCATAGTGGCGTGTCTGTAGTCCCAGTTACTTGGGATGCTGAACCCAGGAGATCAAGGCTGCCGTGAGCCGTGATTATTGTGATCATGCCATTGTATGCTAGCCTGGATGACAGAGTGAGACCCTGACTCAACAAATAAATATGTACATAAGTATGTACATACATACATATATAATAAAATAAAATGTTTTGCCAATAGAGATCTTTCACTAGTCCTGTCTTTCTTAAAATAGTTACAGGAGAAACAGATGAATTTTCTTTGCTTTGCTTATAAATCAACAGATTTAAGGTGCCTATTCACGCACTGTGGTGGTTAGAAATACTAAACACACATATAAACCAAACACACCAATGCCTAGCTACTGATGTCCTACATTTTCTGTTATTGCAGGTGTTCTGCATGATGAATGGGGACATTATCTATCTGTTAAAGGATCCCAGGCCCTTTAGATATATGTGTTCTCCTAGAAGGAGTAGATAAATAAAAATGAGGTACATCAAAGGTGGGTTTCATTTCATTTCTTTTAAGAGAGATGGGGTCTTGCTCTATTGCTCAGGCTGGAGCATAGTGGCACAATCATAGCTCACTCTAGCCTCGAACTCCTGAGCTCAAGGGATTCTCCCACCTCAGTCTACTGACAGGCACACCACCACACCCAGCTCTTTTTAAAAATGTTTTTATAGATATGGGGTCTTGCTGTGTTGCTCAAGCTGGGGCTTCATTTTTTTATTAAAATAAACATATGTTCATCAGCTCCGAGAAAGAACTATGACTTAAGATAAAGGACTTGAGCATCTAAGGTTTTCATCTATTTCTGGGAAAATCAGAAATATTGTGCTTACTTATGGTGACTGAACATACTGCTCTGGCTTTAAAAATGTTAATAAGTTTTTGAACTTAAAGAAATTTCTTTACAGATTAAAAAGAAAAAGAATCTCAAGTTTAGTTCCCTGAATTTTGAAAAAGACAAGGCTCGTTTCAGAGATCGTTAAGGAAGCAGAAATGGAAGAGAAACCAGGACATTCTGGAAATGAGTCTTTTGTGTTCTGGACGCAGCACAGCAGAAAGAACACAGGATAAGGCCATCTTTGTGATCCAAATATGTTCTGTTTACAGATTTAATACTCACATATCACCTCCTGCAAAAGGAGTAAGCTGGTTCCTATCACCTCCAGCTGGGAACCCCTCCTCTTCAGCAAGCCCTGTGTGACTTTTCAGAGTCTAACCTCCACCAACTTCACTCTCATCTCCCATACTTTGTGTGGTGGCTTTAAAATATATTCACAAGTTCTTCCAAATTCCTCCCTCTAAAAGGTAGAGCCTAATTTTCCTTCTTTCGTGTGTGGGTTGGACTTCTTGCCCCACTTGTAACAAATAGAATACGGTGGACGTGACAGGATGTGACTCTGTAGAACACTCCTGCTAGGGTAAGCCAGCTGCCTTGTGAGGAGACTCAGGCAGGCTTTGAAGAAGCCCACATGGTAAGGAGCAAGGCTCCCCTGCCAACGGCCACGTGAGCACGCCATCTTGGAAGTAGGTCCTCAGCCTTCAGAAGACTGCAGCTCCAGCCATCAGCTTGAGTGGCCCTCAGCCAGAACCACCCAGCTAAACTGCTCCCAAATTCCTGGCCCATAGAAACAAAGATTATAAATGAAAGGGTGAAGTCAAAACAGAGTAACATTAGCTAAAGAACAGCCATTTTAAATTTGCTTAAGCTTTATCATACTTTGCTAGTCTGCTCCATTCCACATTTCCTAATCATTGACCAAGAGCAGAACCGACTTTCTGGAGCTAGCTATTAATAATTTATTGATATTGCTATTGTCTTAAGCCTCAAAGTTTTGAGATAATTTTCTACATAGCAATAGATAACCAATACACCATATTACAAAAATAAAATAATTACTCACATTTGCTGAGTTTACTAGAATATAACCTCCTTGCAGAAAGGAATCATGTCTATCTGTCTTACCGTTGGTGCCTCAGGGCTGGGCACCAAGTCAGTGCTTAATACATATGTGTTCATTACATAAATGTGTAAGACCTTAGTCACATGACTGATGCTATTCACTTTACACATATATTCTCATTTAATTCTCACAGCTATTCTATAAAGTGTATTTAGTATCCTTATTTTACAGATAAGTAATCTGAGGCTTAGCAAAGTTGAGTAACTAGATTCAGGAATCTCTGTGGCTCCAGACCCATGGGCTAGGTCTAGCTAGGCTGATATATGTTTTTGCACTTGCTGTACCATTAGCTAGAGACATATTTTTCCCCCCTGCACCTCTCTTTGGAACTCTGACAACAGGACCAAAATGTATCCAAGCTCATGTGGAATTGTAATCAACGTATGCCTCTGCGAGAAAGCAGGAGAAGGAGTTCAGCTGGTTAGGATGGGAAGACCCAAGTCTGCTTCTAGAGGGGAAAGGATGGGCAGGACTTGTCCAAGGTAAATAGGAGCAAATCACTGTCCATCTCAGCAGGTCCTCCCTCCCTCTAGGTGGTTTTATACAAATCTAATCTCCACCATTGGCAGCAAAGCTTTGAACTGGTTCAGAATCACAGAAACAAAGTGCCCACATCTGAGCAGGTTTCACAAGGTTCTACCTGGATTCTCCAAATACAGCACACTCTGGGGATTGAGTTATTGGGTTCCAAGTCTCTGGGTCACGTTTCTGGCACCTCACTAAGCCCTGAAGGAAAAATGTTCCCAGTTGTTGAAAATAAGGTTAAATGAGATTAAGCTACCAAATCCACCCAACAATCAACATGTAGTGAGCACTGACCACATGTACATGGCTAGATACAGTTTCTTTATGGTAACCTTTTAAAACATAAAATCTGGAGTATTGATATAATTTATTAAGAACTTGAAAGTCTTCTTTGGTGCTGTTTTGGGGCTTTCAGCTTTATTTTTATAAAATGCTGTGGCTTTGGAATGAGATCAAATTAAATTTGGAAATAACCTTACCAATCTTTCTCCTTACCTTGAAGATGGCTAATTTCTGTGTGAAAATTTAGTTTTTCTTTTCTTTTTACAAATTTGTTTGAATCAGAGTCTCACTTTGTCACCCAGGCTGGAGTGCAGTGGCACGCTCATGGCCACCACAGCCTCGACCTGCTGGACTCAGGAGATCCATCCGCCTCAGCCTTCCAAGTAGCTGGAACTACAGGCATGTGCCATCATGCCCAGCTAATTTTTAAAATTTATTTTAGAGATGAGGTCTCACCAAGTTGTCCAAGCTGGTTTCAAACCTGTGGGCTCAGTAATCCTCTCACCTCGGCTTCCCAAAGTGGTAGGATTATAGGCATGAGCCACCGCATCTGGCCCAAAATTTAGTTTTAAATAGAATTGTAGACACTTGTATGACCCATGAGAGAATTTCTAGGTAATGTATTTTAATATATTCTCCCAATATAAACATCTTATTTTTCTGGTGAGAAGAGCGGGAAATAGGAGACATATTTTTACATTTTTAATTGTTAAGGATAAATAATAGTCATACATATTTTAATGTCAAAATAACTTTAGAAGATTATTTAATAACAAAAACTCATTATACACTATGAAGTGAAAAATATGGGTTACTAAAAATTATGTATATGATGCTCTTGCATTAAGTATAGAAAGAAAGATTTATGTCTACATATAAGAAAGACTAGGATAGACATTAAAATATTAATACTAGTTAGCGCTCCTTCGACCTCTCCATCTATTTCTTCCTTCCAGTGTCTCTTAAGTGCCTGCTGTGTGTCAGGCACTGTCCTAGGTTTCAGATGCTCAGAGATAATATAGGTTTGCCCTCAAGTGACTCACAGTTCAGTAAAAAAGACAGTGAAGTAAACACACAGTTGGAAAAAAACAGATGTACAAGAAGCAGTATAACACAGTGGTTCCAAGAACTTGCCTTTGTGATCAACAGACCTGAGTATGAACCATAGTTTTGCAACTTACTAACTGAATGTCCTTGTGTGCAAGTGGGCATAAAAATAGTTACTTCACAAGATAGTTGTAATGAATAAATGGAATCCTATGAATGTAAAACATTCAGCACAGAGATGACCATAGTAAGCACTCAATAAATGGCCACCACTGGCTTTATCATAGAGATTATAATGGAAGCCCAGGGCAGGTTTAGATAAAGCTCATTTTGAGCTCATGAAGTTCAAAATCTCTGAATTGATATTCATAAAGCAAACCAAAACTGGTAATAATAAATCATTAACATAGAGGCAGAGTTCTTTATAGATCCAACCATTGGGCAAAACCTGCCATTGTTATCTTACAAAAATTTCCAGAATCTATGACATCACTCAACTCCTGTCTGAAAAGGCCACTCACTTTTTCCCCCAAAGCTTTCAGCTTCAACCGTGTTTGTTGCAGCTTCCAAACAGCCCTGAGGCAGCCTCTTTCCACAGAGAAATCCAAAACCAGTTCAAATGCCTCCACCAGAAAATCTCCAGAGGCCCGACTTCTCACATTTCTTCTTTTTTAATTTTCTCCTTATTCTATCAGTTTCACTGGAAATTTTAATCCCTACCATAATTGAAAGAGTTCCTAGATCTTACTTTCTTAAGCAGTAGTATAGCATGAGAGAGAAAACACAGCCATTGAAGTCAGGCAGTCCTGCGTCTGAATCCCATGGCTCAGAGCCTGGGGACCTTGAGTGAATAACACATGCAGATCTCAGTCCTAATGTTTTTGCACAAGAATGAAAAATAACTGTCTGACAGATTTGCTGTGGTAATGAAAGGAAGGTCACTTATGAAAGGTCACTGAGTAACCCAAACTTGGTTGGCTACTGTTGGTTTTCTTTCACTATCAATAAACATGATGTGTTGACTGTATTTACACACAGATTTTATAACTCTACCACTCAATGCCAGCATGCCCTTGTTCTCTTAGCATGTATTCAGATGCCAAGTAAATGAGACTTTCAGATACTTTTAAAGTTGAAGCCCAACTGAATTAATTAAGTACATTTTGAAGGGAGGATGCACATCTCTGTCATTTTTAGTATAATCAGACAATACTGACAGAGGGGAAATAAAAACGACTTTGGTCAAATTGATTGGGCTCCATTAATTACCATCACCCAAAAGTCTGAGTAAAAATTCATTCAGCCAAATAGCACTATTCTCATTAGAAATTATATTTAAAAATTTTTTTTGAGTTGGGGTCTCACTCTGTCGCCCAGGCTGGAGTGCAGTGGCATGACCATGGCTCACCACAGCCTCGACTAGCTCGGTCTATATAGGTGCCCACCACCACACTCAGCCACTTTTTAAATTTTTTGTAGAGACGAAATCTCACTATGTTGCCCAGGTTGGTCTCAAACTCCAGAGCTCAAGCAATCCTTCTGCCTTGGTCTCCCAAAGTGCTGGGATTACAGGCATGAGCCACTGTGCCCAGCCTCTCATATTAAAATTTTGCAAGTGAAGGGTTAATATCCTCCATCCAAGATATCGTAGTTGGCCGGGTTTGGTGGCTTAACCTGTAATCCCAGCACTTTGGGAGGCTGAGGCAAATGATTGCCTGAGCCCACGGGTTCAAGACCAGTCTGGGTAACTTGGTGAGAACTCATCTCTACAATAAATAAGAAAAAAAATTAGCTGGGCATGGTGGCACGTGCCTATAGTTCCAGCTACTTGGAAGGCTGAGGCGGAAAGATCGCCAGAGCCCCGTGGGTCGACACTGGAGTGGCCATGAGTGTGCCATGGCACTCCAGCCTAGCTGACAGAGTGAGACTCCAACTCAAAAAATATATATATATCTTAGTTGAATAGGCTAGATTTGGTTTACCTCTGCAAGTACTACATCTTTATCCTCAAGTCTATCTTCTCTGTAACCTTCCAAACTAAAGAGTTAAATCTCTGACTTAGACAGTTGCAAAGCCTTTCAACTATTCTCCCCTGAATTCTGTGTCTCCTAACTAACATCCATTTAAAACACAGATGCAACACTCTAAAGTGTTTTCACATCAGCATTTGGTAAATAGCCACTGACCCAGTCTCCCCAGTGATGCCCTGCCAGCCTAGCTTCCTCTCCACCCTTCCTCTCTCCAGACTTCATGTTCAAGGAGCTTGACACAATAAGGCCAGCACTGATTCCAGTTGATTGACTTCCAGGTTGCCCATTGGTATCTGCTTATCGCTGTTGATACTTCACATGATCTACCAAATAAAATCTAGATTCTTTAGCATAAATATCAAGTTTCTTTATCACAGAGCCATTTTCAGCCTTATTTACAAATAATACAAATGCATCATAAACTAGGATGTCTCAAAAGTTAATATGCATGTGAATCACATGAAGATGTTTCTCAAACTTTAGATTTTGATGTAGTGGGGTTGAAGTGAAAGCCTGAGGTTCTACATTTTAACAAGGGCCAGGGAAGTTGATGCTGCCCTTCCATGGGCCACAACCTTGTGAGTGAGGGACTTGACTCCAAACTGTCTCAGCCTCTATGCTCCTACTGTTACTTCCACCAGGAATGCCCTCTGATCTCAATTAATTGATTGATAGCCTAAAGCCAAGCTCGAATGCAACCTACTCATTAAAACTTTCTCTTATTTTCTGAAGTAAATATGAACTCTTTCTCTCTGGATTTCTTGTATATTCGATTTGGGAAATCAATCACCAAAAAGGCACAACTAGCAGAGTTTTCACATACATACACGGTCATTTTAGGACAAGTTTCATTTTCCCCTGTGTTGAGCGAATCAAAAATGATCTGTATATTCATTATTAGTTCTGCATTGTAATTAAAGTACTATAGCTTTTATTCATTGAGGATAAAATAACCCGAAAAATGTGAACAACCTAAATTGTGCAGAATTGCATGATAATAATTTATGTTCATAGTAATAACTCAGAGGGATACGGAGCCTAAAATAGCTTCTGAATCATCAAAGAGAGATTAAAATTATATTCAGCATATTTTAGTGTTAAGTGAATTTGATTGTGTTCTAATTCTCTGGAAACCGACATATGGTATGTGTGTGTGTGTGTATGTGTGTGTGTGTGTGAGCGATGTGGTCTGATTTCTTGAAAACATATCAGGAATGAATAATTGTCATTTTCAGTTACTAATATTTAGCACTCTTAGCATCAATTCTATGCCTGTCATTCTCCCATCACGCATATACATACACATACACACTCACATGCACACACACCTACAAGATGTCTCAGGGAAAAAAAGGAGATTTAAGATTCTACTATACTTCCAAATTCCCAGAATAAATTCCTTGAAGCCCTCACTTTTTTTCCCCTAAAACTGAAAGCATTATAATTATCTGGACTGAGTCTAGATACTGGTTATTTATCCATTTTTATATATTTCTATAATGAGTGCATATTACTCTTCATTTCAAAGAGATTTGCAGTGTATTACAAACATTCACACACTAAAATTAAAATAGAAAACAAATTACAGTAAATATACAGAGGAGAAAAACAAGGGTCAAATATGAATGCAGCCAGGAAGAAGGGTTTCCTGGTCCCGTGCTTCATAAGGTGCTAATTGCTGGCCTGGAGCAAGAATATTGGTATGTTTAGATCTGACCTCCTGCCTCTACTACCTCTTTCCCTTCTCCTTCCCACAACCCACAAGGTAGGTGGGCAAGTTTCCCCCCATTCTTCTACTCCAGGTCTTGCTTATACACATATCCTCCTTTTTCCCAAAGTGATGTGTGCCTCCCTGTCTTCCCTGGGATTATATTGAAACTGTAAGATGGCGATGGCATAGGTGGACTTGTGAGATTCTCCGAACGTGAGTTCCCAAAAAGACTCTTACTTCTCTTCCCCCATCCCCCAGCCCACCACCAGCCATGCTGGTCCGAGGCCTGGGGACCTTCGGTTCCACGCAGGGCCGGATATTGCAGCCCCTGGTTCCTGCTGTTCCACCATACACGACTCCCGCCTATGGGGGAGTCTCGGGTCTCGGCTCCCTCCCTGGCTACATCGTCTCTCGACCAGCACCCAGCACCAAGCCACTGGTAACTCAGGGAGGCTTTGGTTGCCCGCCCCTCAGAGACACCGGTCCCATTCCTGGCTGAAGTACCCTGTGGGTGGCCCGGAGCCACTCTCGCCACTCACCACCTGCCCTTTGGAGCTTTGGAGCTCTGGAGCTCTGGGCCCACCCTGGCTAAGGCACTCAGCGCATGACCCCAAGCCTGGGGACCCAGACAAGCAGAGAGAAACTATCTGTGAAAGTGAAACTGCTACCTCAGCCATTCTCCAGGCAGAGATTTCCATTGCCCCGCCCACCTATCAACAACCCCCACCTTGGTTCCTAAGGTAACATTGCTAAACAGGAGACAAAGCCCCAACCCTACACTGAATCAGACAAAAGCAACTCCCAGGCAGCAGGCTAAAAAAAAAAACACAAACAAACCCAAACTGCAAGTAAATCTAGTTGCCTGCAACAAAAAACAAAGGGGAGAGGCTGGAGATCAGAGCCGAAATGACTTTAGTCTGATCTCTTATTTTGACTTTTGATTTTATCATTTTAACTGTTTGTTTGGATCACTTTTGTTGTTTGCTTTCTGACTTACACTGTTTCATGATTTTATTGGTCTGTCTCTGTGTAGCTACCAGTATTCTTTAGGGAATCTTTCTTATGTGTCTTTTTTCACTTCTCTCCGGCCTTGTGTCTCTTTCTCACCTGATAGTTGGTATGTATGTCTGTACTCCCTCTCACTCTTCTCTCTTTCTAACTTCCTATTGACCCCTCTTCCTCCATTGTTTTCCTCTTTTATGCCCCCTTTTAATCTAGGGATCAAGCCTACATACTGCTGCACGGACAGATTGTAAGGCAGAGGGAAATAGGTTCCAGTGTGCTCATACACCTGTTGGTGGATGCTAGAATCAGCACATACATTCTGAACCACAGCTTCCCGCTGGATTAAACTTCAAAATTGCAAAAAGTACAGCCTGCAGCCCATACTCCAACCTCAAAAGTGAACAAAGCCAGAAGACCCTCATAAGGAAGAACAGGATACTGCACAAGTGAAACAAAAGCAATCCCACCTTCCCTGAAAAACAGAATTAAAGAAGGGGAGGGAAAGGGGGAGAGAGAGAAAAATCTACACAAATGAAGAAAAATCAAAAGAAGGGTATGGGTCTCTCCCAGACCCCTGGGAGGGCAGACACTGAGAAAACTGACTTTGGAATGCAAACAATGAAGAGCCCCCAGAATGAAAGGTCTCAAACTATAAACCTAGATATCAAGACATTAATGGAGAGATTAAAAAGAATTGAGGAGACACAAGAAGAAACTAGGAAGGAACTGATATCTGAGATAACAGTAATAAAGAATACTGTGAATGAAATAAATAACAAACAGATAAGCATGGAAAGAAGAATTACTCAAGCAGAAGAAAGAATCTCAGAGCTTGAGGACCAAAATATAGAAATAACCCAAACTCTTAAAAACACAGAAAATAAACTCAAAAAGACAGAACAAAACCTTCAAGAGATGAGCGATTACTTAAAGAGACCGAACCAAAGAGTAATTGGACTTCCTGAGGCAGAAAGAGAGACAGATCACACTGGAATAAACTTTCCATGAGATCATTCAAGAAAACTTCCTTTATTTAATAGTGATGCAAAAATTCAAACACAAGAGATTCAGAGAACCCCTGCAAGACAACAAATGAGAAGACCAACTCCTAGACACATAATAATTCGCCTAAACAAAATAGTCATGAAAGAAAAAAATCCTAAAGGCAGCAAGAGAAAAAGGCCAGATCACCTACCATTGAAGACCAATTAGAATAACAGCATATTTATCTATAGAAACACTGTAGGCTAGGAGAGCTTAGAGCCCTATCTTCAAAGTCCTAAAAGATAAACAATTTCAACCAAGAATAACCTACCCGGCCAAGCTAAGCTTCATCAGCAAGGGAGAATTAAAATTTTCCCAGATATCCAATCCCTAAGAACTTATGCTGCCACTAAACCACCTCTACATGAAACACTTAAGAGAGTACTAAACACAGAAGCAAAGGAAAAAAGAACAACGTTCTTCACAAGAGTACAGGAAAAAGAATAAAATACACACGAGCCAACCCCTAAACCAAAAGAAAGACAAAAAAACCAAGTGGAAGAACAACAACTCTATAAGAACTCTATG
>NW_007005277.1:99201-100455 GCF_000164805.1 Carlito syrichta
TACAAAAAAATCAATGAAACAAAAAGCTGGTTCTTCAAAAGGATAAACAAGATCGATATTCCCCTAGCTAGACTGTCCAAGAAAAAAAGAGAAAAAACCCAAATAAGCACAATCAGAAACATAAAAGATGAAGTCACATCTGAACCTGAAGAAATACAAAAGATCATTAAAGACTACAACGTACACTAGTATGAAAACAAACGTGAAAACCTTAAGGAAATTGAGGACTTTCTGACATCACACAACCTACCCAGGTTGGAACATGAAGAAATTGAGACCCTAAATAGACCAATAACAATCAAGGAAATCGACTACATAATAAGAAAACTACCTACAAAAAAAAAGGCCTGGTCCAGATGGCTTTCCAGCAGAATTCTACAAGACATTTAAGGAGGAGCTGATACCAATCCTACTGAAGGTATTCCAGGCAATTGAAAAAGCTGGAACTCTCCACAAATCATTTTACAAAGCCAACATCACACTGATACCCAAGCCAGGTAAAGATCCAACAAAGAAAAAGAACTAAGGTCAATATCTTTGATGAACATAGATGCTAAAATTCTCAACAAGATCCTAGTGAACCGGATTCAACAATACATCACAAAAATCATCCATCATGACCAAGTAGGCTTCATTCCTGGGATGCAAGGCTGGTTCAACATTCGTAAAACCATAAATGTAATTAAATACATCAACAGATGTCAAAACAAAAACCACATGATTATATCATTAGATGTAGAAAAACCTTTTGATAAAATCCAGCACCCCTTCTTGATAAAAACCCTTGAACATCTAAGCATACAGCGAACATATCTCAAAATAGTAAAAGCCATCCATGAGAACCCCGCCGCCAACAAACTCCTAAATGGACAAAAATTGGAACCATTTCCCCTGAAAACTGGAACAAGACAAGGATGCCCACTCTCACCCCTCCTGTTCAACATAGTATTAGAATTTCTGGCTTGAGCAATCAGAGAAGAGAAGGCAATCAGGAGTATCCAAATACAAAAAGAGGAAGTCAAGTTATCTCTCTTTGCAGACGATATGATTGTGTACCTTGAAAACCCAAGAGAATCTGTCAAAAACCTCCTTACACTGATAAAGGCCTCTGGCAAAGTCTCAGGATACAAAATAAATGTGCAAAAGACATTCGCATTTCTTTACACCAATAATAAACAAACAAAAACCCAAATAAAGAGCACAATTCCATTCACAATAGCCATCAAAAAAATGAAATACCTTGGCATCTTCCTA
>NW_007005277.1:100835-116076 GCF_000164805.1 Carlito syrichta
TCATTACCAGCAACATTCTTCTCAGACCTAGAAAAACCAACACAGGAATTCATATGGAAACACAAACAACCAAGAATAGCCAGAACAATCCTCAGCAAAAAAAGCAAAGCAGGTGGTATCACATTACCAGTCTTCAAACTTTACTATAAAGCTACAATTACCAAAACAGCTTGGTGCTGGTATAGGAACAGGCATATAGATCAATGGAATGGAATTAAGATTCCAGAAGTAAAACCTCAATTTCTCAACCAACTTATCTTCAATAAAACCTCCACCACCTACCACTGGGGAGAGGAGAACCTACTCAGCAAATAGTGCTGGGAAAACTGGCCAACCACATGCAAAAGATTGAAACAGGACCCCTATCTATCCCCATACACAAAAATCAACTCTAAATGGATCAGAGACCTAAATGTAAGACCTCAAACCCTAAGATCCTTTGAAAATGAAGGACATACCCTCATGGAAATTGGAACTGGCATCCAATTCTTGAACAAAACCCGAAACCCACAAGTCATAAGAGAGAAGATAGACAAGTGGGACCTTATTAAACTGACAAGCTTCTGCAAAGTCAAAGAAACCATCAAGAGAGCAGAGAGACAGCCTACAGACTGGGAAAAAGTATTTGCCAACACCAGGTCTGACAAAGGCTTAACATCTTGGATCTACAAGGAACTCAAACGTGCTGAAAAGAAAAAAACAAACAACCCCATTATAAAAAGGGCAAAAGATATGAACAGACACTTCACAAAGGAAGACATCCGAGTAGCCAACAGACACATGAAGAAATGTTCAACCTCACTAATCATCAGGAGATGCAAATCAAAACCACACTGAGATACCACCTACTCCAGTCAGAATGGCAATTATCAATAACTCAAAAAATAACAGTTGCTGGAGAGGGAGGGGCAAAAAGGGAACACTTCTACACTGTTGGTGGGAGTGTAAACTAGTGCAACCTCTGTGGAAAGCAGTGTGGTGATTCCTAAAAGCTCTAAATATCAACCTCCTATATGACCCTGCTATCCCCCTACTGGGAATATATCCTGAAGAACTCAAATCACTCTATAAAAAAGATACCTGTACATGTATGTTTATCGCAGCATTGTTCAGAATAACAAGAACCAGGAAGCAACCATGCTGTCCATCAAAAGAGGACTGGATTTAAAAAATGTGGTACATATACACGATGGAATACTACGCCGCCATAAAAAAGAACAAAATCATGAATTTCGCAGCAACCTGGATGGAACTAGAGTCTATAATACTGAGTGACCTCTCACAGAAACAAAGATCCGAGTATCACATGTTCTCACTCATATAGTGGACCTTGAACATCCAATGCAATACTATATGAAAATGACTGACAGTAGTGGGAAACTATGGGGGGGAGGGAGATGGGATTAATGGTAGTAAATATCTGTCTGGGGATGGGGAAACACCTCTTATTAACAAGGGTGCCTGAATGAAACGTATTTGTATACCTAACCCTTAACTGTACCCCACAATATCATAATAAAAAATATTGATTATAAAAAAAAGATATTGTTGCTTCATTTACAGGGGAGAATAAATTGCATATTTGTTTAATTTTTTTTGAAAAATAAAATATTGCAGTCAATGCATTCTCTTGTTAATAAATTTTTGTGCCTCCCTCCTGTTCCCTGGACACTTTATTTCATCCAGGAATCTAATGCCTTCCAAAAAATGGGACGTAGGTATCATGTTGAACTTCTGTCTCTATTCATCTTCCAGATTCCCAGACTTTAGCCAGATAAACTTTATTATTGGATGAACGTCTCACTTCCTATTAGTCAGGAGTCTTTCTCATCCTCCAAGGAAGCTCAGCTTTCTCAACACTGGTTCCATCCCCAATGGCATCTAGTAACAAAATCAGGAAAGATTTCCTCCAGTGGGTATGCACCTGAGGTGGGTCCTGCATCGCCCATGGGAGGGGATGTGGTTATCATGACCCCAAAGCAGCAGGAAGTGAAGACTAGCTCTTCAGGGGACACCCCCTGCCACATCCTGTCTATAACCTCCAGACTCAAGAAAAAAATAAGTGCTGGTTGATCATGGGCTTCCCATGGGGCTCTAATGCTTCCCCCAGTTACCTTTGGAGGAGGCCTTTCTCAGGACATTTAATAGTCTGTGTTCACATGTAGCTATATTTTGCAAGGTTCAGCTGCTAAAAATCAGAATGAGACTGGAGTCAAAACTTTGAGAGAGAATGGGCAGGCACAGATATAGTACTGAGGACTGTCAGCAGAAGGAAGAGAGAGAGTCATAGACCTTTATCTTTAAGGCCCCATTTATGGAGATGTTTAGTCTTTAAAAGAAGAGATCCCTCTCCTAAAGTAGAAAACTCAACATCACAGCATAAGTGTAGATCAGAGCCAGGGACAAATTTGGAATGGCCGTGTTGCAGAGGGGAGGACTGAGAGCCACTTCCAGGACAGAAGGAAAACCATAAGTAAGTCCTCTGAGCAAGCAGAACTGCCAGAGGGTGGGTTGTCCACAGGCAGGGGTCACTGCCAGTGGAAGGCTCAGGATGTCTTGGTCAGTAGGAGAAGAAGTGATTGTATCTTAGTTCTCAAAACATGAGAGAAGGCATTTCTTTCACAAGGATCAGGAAACTGAATGGAAGCTGACTAGCCCTGGAAGGTCACTGAGCTAGGGTCACCCACTGCAGCCATTAGTCTCAGTGTTCAATGTCAGCTGTTGAGTACTCAGCTCAAGAGATTCCACTGGGCTCCCTTCCATGGCTGACCCATTATTTGTGGACAAGTCACTGTTGTGGCCCCAGGTACTTTACAGTGGCCTAACAGAGGCTTGACCTTTTATTCAGAGAAGGGAAACTGTATCCCTGACCAAGGTGGGGCTGGGCAAAATGGACTGGAAATTTCCCTGAGCCAAGACAGCAATGAACGTAATCTATTTACACAGGCTCTCCCTTGCATTCTCCTTGCTTTGCATTCTGCCTTCAGCTTCTAAGAATCTCTTAGTTTCTGATTGCCCATAAATTTTCTTCCGCTTGGCTCAAAGCTTCAGGGATGATATTGGCCTATTTCTTATAAATCCACATTGCTTCTTACACACAATTTACCTTGAACTCAGGTATTTGTCTCTGCCTTGATTCAAAGCTTTCGATCAAGCTTACCCATGACAAATACCTGATTCTTCCAACCATGTTTTATTTTCCTCAGGCTTGCTTTATTCACATCAATTGTCATTTACATCAATGTGTAAAAATATTTAAAACAATCATGAAAAGTGCAGTCTTCATGTAGTGAAATGTTACTAAAGTTGAAGATAGAATAATATCAGGATTTCACATATGATCAAGTTCTCAGCACCATGTCAAATGCCTATGTAATTATCAGGAGAGGCTAGGTGACAAGCATGATGTAGAATACTCCAAATCAGTGTGCCTCATTATTATTTTTTCATACAATCAAAGCATAGCCTACTAAAATTGGAAGAGATCTTAGAGATAATAAGATGCAACCCTACCAATTTACAGAGAGGTAATTGTGGACCAGAAAGATTAAAGCCTTTGCCCAAAGACATAGGGTTAATTAGTCAGGATGGTAAAGCTAAAACTTGGGTTTCTAATTTCCAGGCTTAATGCTCTTTCCACTGCATTAAAAACTGATATAACATACATAAGTAAACAGAATGGGAATTTTTTCTTGAGTTGAAGTTTCACTCTATCGCCCAGGCGGGAGTGCAGTGGCACGCTCATGGCCTCCCCAGCGTCAACCTGCTAGGCCCTGGCGATCCTTCTGCCTCAGCCTTCCAAGTAGCTGGAACTACAGGTGTGCACTACCATGCCCAGCTAATTTTTTTAATTTATTATAGAGATGAGGTCTCACCAAGTTGCCCAGACTATTTTTGAACCTGTGGGCTCAGGCAATCCTCTGATCTTGGCCCCCTAAAGTGCTAGGATTACAGGCTTAAGTCACCGCACCGGGCTGGAACTTTTTAAAAAAACAAGTCTTCAGTGGTAAAGCTTAAGAGGAATCTGTTTTGCTCATTCATTCTTTCCATTCCTATTCATTGAATGCCTGCCATGGGCAGGCACTCTCCTAGACAAAGGGGGTAAAGTTGTTAGCAAACAGATGCCAATCCTACCTATGAGTCTTAGACATTATGCAAATATCCATGTAAATAAGTTATGCCATATCTCACTGACTTTAAGATACAACTATCTCATGGATAGTTGTAAGATAAACATCTCAGTATATCCAATTTTGAGAAACATTGTACTATCAGTACGTCTTATGATGGAGCTGGCCTGAAAGGAAGTCAAGTTCTTCCAGAGAATATTTGCATTTCCTTATTTCACTCAGGCTACTCTCAACATGGGACTACCGTTAAAATACATTCTCTACTTGAGGTTTTTCTGGACCACATTTTGTAGTTGGACCACAATTGTAATTGAACACATCAGCATGATAATCACCTCCTGATTCAAATTACCAGGAAAGACTTCTTCCTCCTTCCATCAGGGTCCAAGGCTCTGAGTGGAAAATTCCCTTGCCATCCCTTTCAATATGTCAGGTTTGTTCCTCATGTGACCTTACATTGGTAGGCCAGCTTTGTGTGGGGAGTCTCAAACTAAATTCTTCACCTTGAGCTTGTTTCTTTGAACTTTCTCAAAGGTATATATAATAATGGCATCTGAGGTTCTATAAAATAAAGTGATTATAAATTGTGATAAGACTTGTGAAAGAACAGTCCAAAATGTCACAAGGAAGCATAACAGGTGGTCTGATTTAGAATTTAAAAAACCTCTAGGAATAAGTAACAGTTAAACTGAATCCTGGGGATGGAACAAATAACATAAAAGCTGAGCATCTGAGATGGGGGGAGTGGCCTATGCAAACTCTACTTAAATCAAGAAACCAGCATTGCTTTTAAATTCCTTTAGTGATGATCCCCAAAGTATTAATATCCAAAGGAAAATAATGTATTTTCAATGAATAGCTTTTCCTTGAAAATTGAAATAACCATGATGAATTATGATTTGCAAACTACTTTTTTTTAATATAAAAGTACTTTTAAAAGTAAATAAGGCTATGTCCTCTGATTATAATGATCACCCGTGATTTCTTCAGTCTGATGCTGATTTTGTTCCCTATTGCTGTGCTAAACAGTGAGTTGGGACACAGGTCTGCAACAAGACAAATTGTCACCATTACATATGCCTTTTGCATGGGGAGATAGTAAAACCATTCCCTCTCCACTACTTTTCTAGAACAGCCTTATCTTCAGGGACTGGGCATTCTAGACAGGGGAGTAAAGTATGATTTGTAACAGGTTGAAAGAGGCTTTTCAGCTAATGTAGGGAGAGGGAGAGCACCGTTCCTCTCAGCCAATCCTCTTTAAGACAGTGCAAAAACCAATGGCCATTGCAGCATTCCTCCAAAGGTGCTTCCTGGGACTTCAAAAAAGTAATGGTTAAAAAAAGCATCAGTCCTATCTGTGATATTTTGAAATATATATATTAGTGTACCACATAATAAAATTTTGGTCAAGTACGGATTGCATATATGACTGTGATCCCATAAGATTATTTTTTCTATATTTAGAACACAAAAACTTATTGCATTACAACTGCCTATGCTATTTGGTACAGTTACATGCTATAAAGGTTTGTAGTCTAGGAGTAGGTTATGCCATATAGCCTAGGTGTATAGTAGGCTATTACCATCTAGGTTTCTATAAGTACACTATGATATATACAATTATTAAGTTACCTAATGCATTTCTTAGAACATACTCACTCCCCTTCACACACACATTTCTGACATACAGTGCCTAAAACCACTGAAATCACCTAAGTGATAAGAATGTCTTTTGTATGCCTTTAATAAGGTGACTGGTAACCAGTGGGGACTCTAGACAGCTTTAGGATGGGAGTTGGTCACCAGCAAGACCAAGGCAGGAATACAGATTTGGGACTTTCAGCCACATCTCCCCAACATCCAGGGAGAGGAGAAAGGAGAGGGGTTGAAAGTTGAGTTGATCATCAGTGGCCAATAATGTATCAATCATGACTATGCCATGAGCCCTCCATAAAAACCTGCAAAAGGACAGGGTTTTCTGTAGAGTTTCCAGGAGGTCCCTGGAGGGTGGAATACTCGGAGGAAATATGGAAACTACATGTCCCTTCCAAAAGATCTTGCCCTATACTATCTTCCATCTGACTATTCAGCTGTATCCTTTGTAATATCTTATACAGTAAACCCATAAGCGTATTTCCCTGAATTATGTGAGCTTCTCTAGCAAATTAATCAGACTGCATGTGGGAATCATGGAAAGCCCAATTTATAGCCAGCTAGTCAGACACGCAGGCTACGATTGGCATTGGTAGTGGGGTGCAGTCTTGTGGAACTGAGCCCTCAACACATGGGATCTGATGCTATCCAGATAGATAGTGTCAAAGTTGATTTGTATTAGAGGACACCCACCTGGTGTCCACTGCAGAATTTGTTGGAGAATTGATTACTTGGTGTGGTGAGGTTAAAAAAAAAAACTCATCCATCTGGTTGCAGAAGCACACTGTTATGTGTTGAATAGAGCTTGGAGAATAGGAAAACACACCTTGGTGTTTTGTACTCCCCCCCCAACATCTCTTTGTGTCTTTTTCTCATGGATAGCTCTATAGCAAACAGCACTCAGGGATTTCCCTGTTCTTACTGGACCATCTTAGAACTCAGATTTGAAATCCCAGTTTGTTATAAAATTAAACAGTATGTGAACTTTTACTTGCATTTTCAGATTTCTGCTATGAGTTTCTTGATAAAAAGTAGACGATAAAGAGTTGTCAATTACACTACATTATTGAAGTCCTCAGTTATAGTATAGTTCATCCAGATGAAATGCTCCATTCTTTTTTTTAAATCAAGCTCACTGATTCTAAGTGACCAAAACACATGAATTCCTAGGAGCATGTTCAGTATTTGCTCTGTTCTGTACTTATGTTGTGAGACACTCAGACCTAAATGTCAGTGTGTATTTGCATTTCAGATCTCTCCATGGGTGCAGGGATATATTCTATCCAGGGAATCAAGAGAATTAGTAACAGAGAGCTGCTTCTTTGTCACTTGTCTGCCATCCTCAAACAGAAACAGGAAAGGTAGTCTCTTGTCAGGTTTGAATAAGCCTAGTTATGCTAACTCCAACGGTGGCTAGAAGGTTTCACAATGATTCAGTGTCCTATTAAATTCTTATGAATCCATGGTTTATTGTGAGACATTCACACTCTAACAATCATGCAAAATATATTCGACACACACATGTAGTCATAAGAGATGGGGGAATAAACCACAGCAAGTAGCTCAGGAGACCAGCACGCTGGCCCATTTTCCTCAGAACACCAGTCCACAGGGGGTTGCTGCTCTTTCTCCAGCAGGGGTTCTGGAAGCCATAGCACAAGCAGAGATTCTGCAGGCATCTCGGCCGAGGTCAGTTTTGTCGTAGGCTTTTATAGCCCTCTACAGGAGTGTTCATGACCATTATCTTCAGCTGCCTTTTGGCTTCATTTTCCTGTCAGGTCTCAGAGGTATGTGGCCACAGCAGGTGTCATCTTATCACCTCAGTCCACCAGTACATATGCTTATCACTCTGAGGGGTCAGCAATTTCACTGAAATATGAGTCACTTGTTGTAAGTGACTCTATTTTGAGACATTTAGGATCACAAAACATTGTCACCAGAACAATGTTGGTCACCAGAAATGAGATTTGGGTGGACAACTGTCCTCTCTGCAGCCAAAACCTATGTTGGATGGAAGAGGTGGGGGACTTATCACAAGATGGCCCTTGATTTTATTTCATCCAGACTCAAGGTCAATAATTATACTCCAGAAAAATGTATCTTCCTTCCCTACTGTGATTATTTCACTCAGAGACGAGCCTTTGGCTTTGATAAAGAGCAGCGGATGACAGACTAATAGACCATTCACTCATACATACAGTGATTAACAGGCACCTACTAGCTGTTCTGTGCTGTTCTATGTGTGAGACATACCCTGTTCATTGAAGCTTTGTTGTGTTATATATCTTCATCATCCCTTCTTTCTTCTTTTCACCCTTCTGCTCGTCCTCCTCCTTCTCAATTTAAGCTTTATACTTGCTATGATTTGAATATGTCCTCTTCAAAATTCAAGAGTTGCCAATGCAATAGTATTAACAGGTAATTAGGCCACATGGGCCCCTCCCTTGTGAATGAATTGAGACTCTTATAAAAGAGGCTTCACAAAGCATTCAATTCACTTGCATTCCTCCTTTCTGGAGGATGCAGCACCAAAACCATTTCAGAAGTAGAGGCAGCCTCGCCAGGCAACCAAACCTGCCAGTGCCTTGCTCTTATACTTCCTAGCCTCCATAACTGTGAGAAAATAAACTCCTCTTCTTAAATTATCCAGTTTACAGTAGTCTGTTATAGCAGCACAAATGAAGATGAATACTTGTGACGGTTGATTTTGGATGTCAACTTGACTGGATTAAGGGATACCCAGGAGACTGGAAAAACATAATTTATGCTCATCCTACTCCTCTTCTGCTGAAAGGGAAACCCAAATAATTTGGCATTTGATGAGAATGACTGGGCTGCTCCAGGTGTGTCTGTGAGGGTGTTTCCTAAGAAGATGGCATGTGAGTAGGTGCATCAAGTGGGGAAGATTCACCTTCAATGTGGTAGACACCATTCTCTGGTCTGGGAACCCAGATGGAACAAAAAGGTGGAGTAAGGTCAAATTCTCATCCTCTCACTTCCAGAGTCAAATTCTCGTCCTCTCACTTCCAGAGCCCTTTTTCTTTGGTGTTTGGACTCTAGGACTCCCACAGCAGCGTTTGGGCCTTTGGCCTCAGAGAATTACACCAACAGCTTCCTGGATTCTGAAGCCGTTGGATTTGAACTGAGCTAACCTACTGGCTTTCCTGGCTCTCCAGCTTGCAGATGGCCTTCTCAGCCTCCATAATCAAGTAAGTCAATCCCCCTAATAAATCTCTCTTCATCTCTTTCTCTCTCTCTCTATGTGTGTATCTTTATTGTTTCTATCTCTCTGGAGAACCCTGACTAAAACAATACTAATTATTCAATCAAATTAATTATTGAATTAGAAAAAAGAAAGGAGGCTTCAAAAGAATTGAATTTGACTTCAACTACTAACTTCAGGCTTTGTGGGGCAAAGTGCTCTATTACCTCCATGATCAAAACAGATGCAAGCACGCAGTTGTTGCAACTCTGCAATTCTAAACACTTTTAGAGAAAAGTGAACCAGCTGATACTAAGAACGTTTCCCCCAATTTGATTGAACTTAAATCCTACCCTTTCACCTGGGAAAATCCGTAGGCTTATGTGAATACATAAGCCTTTCATTTCAAAACTAAACTTTGAAGTTTGAAAACAAAAGCTGGAGAGTTGTGCCCCAGTACACAAGGGCTACTTCAAGGTGGAACGCTCATTGGAATTCCAAAGAGAAATGAAAACAGGGGAGAACTTCATGCATTCACAGGCTGTGGGAACCCAGCATGGGGACAGCACAGAACCTAAAACTACTACACTCACCAGATAAACTGACTGGCTTTGATGTGAAAAAGTTTGAGGCATAGGACCTTTTGAGGCACCAGATGAGAGGGAAAGCCATTCCATCCTACCGGACTATAGTCCTGAGTCAAACACAGAGAAATGATCTTTGCCCTTTTTTTCTGCCCTTCCTCTAGCTGCCTGGAAATGGCTGCACAGAAGCTAGGATAGGGGGTTAGGAGGTGCAGAGAAGTAGTTCTGAAACTTTATTCTTTTGCTGCACATTAGAATCACTCAGGGAGACTTCAAAAACCCTGATGCCCAGGCGGTGCCAGGGAGGGAAATGAGAGCAACCTCCTAAAACAGAATCTGGCGGCGGGGGGGGGGGGGGTGAGAACTGAGTATTGGCATTTTTTTTTTTTTGAAGACCCTCAAGCATCTCCCATGCAGAGCAAATTTGAGGCCAGAGGTATAAGTGGTGCTACTCAAAGAGGCAGGGCCTGAGAGAGCAGTTCTAGCGACCTCCCAGTGTTCATGCTGCAGGTCCCCAGAGTTTTTCCTTCCCACCCCAACCTCACAATGCTACCCTGGTATAAAACAATGGAAGGTGAGGAAAAGAGAAGGGGCCTCTGCAGAAAGTACTGGGAGTGAGAGTAATTAGGCAGGGTGTGGGCAGAGGGGCTTCATCAGATCAACACAGCCTGGGAACAAGGATAACAAAAACTGTGTTACCCAAGAAGGTAGAATTCCTCACCACTGGGGGTGGACCTTTGTTCTCCTGTGATAGTCCTTCTCCTCCTTCCCCCATCCCAATGCCAGGAACACAGGAAGAATCCATTTGCCCTCCACTTACAACCAGAGTGCCCAAGCTCCTCTGCCTCCCAGTAATTAGACTGCTGGATGAGAAAGGGACGGGCTTATGCCATCACTTTAAGGTACAAATACATTCACGTTTCACCATCTTAAAGACAAAAAATAAGCCAATCCACTTCCATGGGCTTCTGGCTTTCCTTCCAGCCCAAGCTCTCTTCTTTGTTGCACACAGACAGCTTTTTTTTTTTAAAATCATCTTTAAGTTTTTGATTTTAAAATTGTGGGGTACAATTCAGGGCTAGGTATACAAATATTCACTGTGTAGGTACTCTTGTTGATGAGGTGTGCCCCCCTTCCCCAGGCAGTTTTCCACTACTGCCAATCCCACCTCCCTGCCCCACACCCACACCCAGCAGTTTCCTACTACTGTCAATCCTTTTCTTACAGTATTATGATAGTTGTTCAAGATCCACTTATGAGTGAGAACATGTGATACTCAGTTCTTTGTTTCTGTGAAAGATTACTCAATATTATAGACTCTGAGTTCATCCAGGTTGCTGTGAAGTTCATGATTTTGTTCTTCTTCATGGCTGCATAATATTCCATTGTGCATATGTACCACATTTTTTTAATCCAGTCCTCTTTTGATGGGCAGTATGGTTGGTTCCATGTTCTTGCTTTGTGAACAATGCTGTGATAAACTTACGTGTGCAGGTATCTTTTTATAGAGTGATTTGAGTTCTTCTGGGTATATTCCTTGTTGGAGAATTGTGGGGTTATATGGAAGGTCGATTTTTAGAACTTTTAGGAATCGCCACACTGTTTTCCACAGAGGCTGTACTAGTTTACACTCCCACTAACAGTGTAGAAGTGTTCCCTTTTTGCCACATCCTCTCCAGCATCTGTTATTTTTTTGAATTATTGATGATGGCCATTCTGACTGGAGTTAGGTGGTATCTCAGTGTAGTTTTAATTTGCATTTCTTTGATGACTACTGAGGCTGAAAATTTTTTTATGTATTTGTTGGCTGCTCGTATGTCTTCATTTGAGAACTGTCTATTCATAACTTTTGCACACTTTGTAATGGGGCTGTTTTTTTTTTCTTTTTGTCATGTTTGGGTTCCTTGTAGATCCTAGATATTAGGCCTTTGTCAGACATAGAGTTGGCAAATATTTTTTCCCAGTCTGTGGGCCACAGACAGCTTCTCAAAGAACCCCTTGTGGGCACCCACACTCTTTCCATCCTGTCAGTAAAATGTTGATATTTTGTTCATCGTTGACTTTTTTCCATTAGTTTTGAATTTTTAAAAAATAGTGCCTTAGAATATTATTAATCGTGATCCTTCTGTGATTTGTAAACATGATTAGGTTTTCATATCCATGTGTGAGATGTGCCTCCCTCAAACCTTATTACAATATCAGCACATTACCTGTCTGACATGAAAAAAAAACTTAGCCGGGCTTGGTGGCTCAGCCTGTAATCTCGCACTTTGGGAGGCTGAGGGGAGTGGATTGCCTGAGCCTGTGGGTTTGAGACCCGCCTGGGCAACTTGGCGAGACCTCATCTCTACAATAATTCAAAAAATTAGCCGGGTGTGGTAGCGCATGCCTGTAGTTCCAGCTACTTGGAAGGCTGAGGCGGAAGGATCGCCGGAGCCCATCAGGTTGAGGCTGCGGTGGCTGGGAGCAGTCACTGCACTCCAGGCTGGGCAACAGAGTGAGACTCCAATTCAAAAAAAAAAAACATTAATTTGTCTACTCCTTTTTTTTGGTGCCCCCTCCCATTTTGCCCCTAAGCATTTGCCTCATCCTAGATGTGGCCTTTTCTGTCCACTCCTCAGCCCACTGTGGTCTGGCTTCGGCTCCCAATGCAATGGAAACTAACCTTGGAAGACTTATTAAAAATTCCTCTGTGTGTCATTTGTTTCAAAGGACATTTTTTCAGTCTCTGTTTTCCTTGCCATTCCTTTAAGCACTTCAAACACATCAAACAACAAACAAAATCCATACAAATATGATGATTACAAAAAGTATTACTAATACTTACACCTATTCCTAAAATGTCAATTTCTTGTTTTCTTTCTTTATTTTTTCATACTACTGCTATACATGCTAAGTATAGCACCTTTCTTATACTTAAAAAATCTTCACAAGATTATGGTATTCTTATCTGGACCAAAAAGAAAAGAAATATCAACTCAAGCAGTCAAGGTTATAGGATCTGGTTGACTCATTGATTCTTGGTTAGGACATGAGCCCACCTTGTTTATCTAAAAACTATCCAAATCCAAACCATGGACATCAGGGTTAAAACTTTCTTTTTAAGATAGTCTTAACTTTTTACATCAATTAAAAAAAAAATTCCACACTTTTCCCATGGGTTTTAGTTTTTGTGGGTTTCCCATGGGTTTTAATTTCCCCATCAAATGTTGAAGTCTGTCTTGGCCAGCATGACATAAGTCATTGACCTGTCACTGCGATAACTGGGCCTGGTCTATTCACGTTATTTAAAATGTATGGCTGCCTTACTAGTGTCTCCTTATAATTAGTGGGGTCATCTAGAGATTTCATTTCCCAAGAGAGGTAGAACAGAGCTGGTGCAATAAGCTCTCCTTTTTAAAACATTTGTCGGATTCATCACTTTGGAACACAGTTTTGAACCTTCTTTCTAGTTATTGTATGTGGCCACTCATCCTTAGAAGACCCTCCTGTTCTTGGTAGAGTTTTTGTATATTTTCTGAGGACTATTTGGCTATCTCACTGTTCCTATTTTTCTTCTCTAGTTAATGCAGATAGATTCGTTTCATGTCTATATTTTAAAATCAAACAGAGTTAATAGAAGAAATAAAATACCAATTTACATTAACTTCCTCTCATTTAAATTAATTAAAAAATTAAACATATCTCTTTATAGCTAAATTTCTATGTTCATCTAATTACTTTCAGTATGCTTTATATTAAATTTTTCTGAATATCATTATGAAATTATGGCTTTGCACACTTATCATATTTTGCTTAATTGCAATTATTATACCCTTTTTGGTGCTCAAATTATAACTTGACCAGCAGAAGACCTGTAAGCTGACTACTCTGTCCTTTAGGCACTGTCTTTGGCTTTTTTTTTTTTTTCAATTTTTTTTTAGTTAGAGTCTCACTCTGTGTCTAGGTTGGAGTGCAGTGACTCAATCATAGCTCACTGCAGCCTCAAACTCTTGGGCTCAAGTGATCCTCCTGGGCTCAGCCTCCTGAGTAGCTGGGACTACAGGAATGTGCCAACACACTTGGCTAATTTTTTTATTTTTTGTGGAGATGGAGTCTTGCTATCTTGCTCAGGCTGGTCTTCAACTCCTGGGCTTAAGGGATTCTTCCTCCTCAGTCTCCCAAAACTCTAGGATTACAGGCATAAGCCTCTGCTCCTGGGCTGTCTCTGGCCTTTTTGAAGGTATCTCTGCTCTTTGGTAAAAGGGTATTCCTGATCCATGTTACTGTGTATATGTGTGAATCAACAGTGCTAGTTCCTTGAAGTGAAGGTGTGTGACAGAGATGCAAATCTGGGCATTTAGGAGTCCATGTTAGTATAGGCAGTGAACAAAATGCTACTGCGGTTGAAACACTTAGCTGGGAGACAACATTGCTTTTTAGCATGCAAGTTCATATTGCTTGTTTTTCCCCTAATATTATTAACATAATTAAATTGCTATCCCTGACTCTTTTTATAGTATGAGGTTGTATTGACCTCTAAGACTTTCTAATATATTGGAACAACTGACTTCCTCTTGAACCTAATCTATCTCATAGTTTGAGCCCTGATGTTAATTTGCTTTTGTGATTGTCTTCACATAACACTAACATGCAAAGTTGCAACAAACTTGGTCTTTGTTCCAACATCTCATTGTGGACCTTGTCACACCAATTTTCAAGTTTAATTCTTATCCCAGATGACTTCTTGGCCCCTGGGAAATGTGTGTAAGTGCTTCTTGTCCCTGAGGAGTAATCGTTCAGGATGGTGGAGTATTGATCTATGACAAGAAGGGCCTGGCTTCACACTTTGCAAAGACTCTTGTTTCTGTATGGGATTCAATTTTGGAGTATCTGGTACTTCCCTTTAACCTGGACTCAGTCTCCCAAGTAGCTGGGACTACAAGAATGTGCCACCACACCTGGCTAATTTTTAATTTTTTGTAGAGATGAGGTCTCGTTATGTTTCCCAGGCTGGCCTTCAACTCCTAGGCTCAAGGAATCCTCCCTCCTCAGTCTCCCAGAATGCTAGGATTACAGGTATAAGCCACCACTCCTACCACTGTCTTCTACCACCAGCTTTATGTCTGTCTCTGCAATCTTCAGTCATGGACTTTCAACATGTGTAAATATAGTAATATAAAAGAAGAAAGGGACAGTCTCAGGACATTCTCTTCACTGAGAACGTCGAAAGGACAGAAGCACTTTCTTCCCTGTTTCAACTTGATTGGTATATTTCCTTGTAGAAACATTGGTTTTCTTACATTTTTAGAGAGTATCCTTCTTGACTAATAACTTCACTTTTGCTGATCCAATAGTTCAAGGGGTCTGGAACTCCACAAGGTTTGCACTGGCTACAGTTAGTTTGGCTTCCATACGCAGGTTGGGGGAGGATGGGTCTGCCACCACCTTGAGGACTGCGCCAAAGATACCCTTGCCATCTTGATAAAGTTCCCAAGGTTATGTCTTTGAGCTGGGGAAGAGTGCATGAAAAAAATGTCAATTTGCAGGAGGTTGCCCATTGGTGTAGGCCATTGGGTCCAAAACTGCAGTGTATATATATATATTTTTTAATTTATGAAAATTTCAGCCGAGCTCGGTGACTCAGCCTGTAATCCTGCGCCTTTGGGAGGCTGAGGTGAGTGGATTGCCTG